>NC_048912.1:12064092-12351181 GCF_011077185.1 Oxyura jamaicensis
TTCAGGCTGCCTCTCCCACTTCTCCTAGGTTAAAGCAGCAAAGTGTGTGGAGAAAGGCGACCTCATAACTTCATACAGGACCTTGTGCCATCCAGAGCCCTCCTGCTGTACAGTCTGTGCCAGGAAAACTGTCCTGAAACTGTGGAAAATGCCGAAAAAGATAAGACACGCATGTCCCCAGTCCCAAGCTGTTCTGCAAAAGGGTTGGGTCATGGGAGATGGTGCTCAGCACAGGGAAGTTCTCGAGAAAGGCTGATAAACTGTGCAAACAGATGGGGGCAGAGATACTGATGTATTTTCATTTTATTCTGTCCCTTGTAAATTCAGCATGCTGGACAGAGCCTCGAGCATTGAATGGGCACTTGACAAATATTCAGAAAATCAGTGATTTGTAGCCCTGATCACTATCAGCTTTTCCAGTGTAATCTCCGGCTTGTGCATCTCCCCTGTGAAGTTGTCAACGTTTGCTCAGAGGTTGTATGGCTTGTTAGCTCTAGATGCATGTTGCTCGTTAGAGATAGAAATGCATCTTGCCTTTTTGAGGGAAGCATTAACAATTCCACTCTGCAAAATGAGGGGTTCATTTAAGTCTCTTCCAACATTCTCGTGAAAAATTGTGGCCCCTACATAGGCATCCTCATGCGGTCTCGTTTGCACCAGAGCACACCAATTTCAGAGTGGTTTTCATCTCAGTGTGGTTCTTTAATGAGAAAATGCCTTTGTGTCCTACATAATCCACATAATTAGTGCATTTTGGAGTCAGCTCAGATGGGATTTTCAAAAGCTCAGTGCACAGGCTACTCTAAGGTTTAGTTATTGAGAAACTTACAGCTTGACACAGGCTAAAATGGGGAGCTTTCAATAACCTCCTACCCAATGTGAGAGCAAAGCGTCTGATGTTGCTGGGAGTGTTTCACAGTTTGGACCCTGTCATCTGGGCTTTCTTGGATGATCCATTTGCTTTTTCTTCTTCTCAGGTTCCTGATTTTGCAGAGGGGGAATGGTGATGCTTTTGTACCATAAAGATTTTCTGAATTTTAATTAATGACTGGCATGTTTTGGTACTTGGGGAAAAAGTCTCACTTGAATTATTGCTTTGTGAGATTATTGTTTTTAGAATGGCATGTGAAGAATTTCTTCACATATATTTCATTTACTCTTGATATCCTTCATCTTCCTTGTTCACATGTCCAAAATGTAATTACAAAACGTTCCCTTAGGAAATAAAAATTCTAAGTGGACTCACAAGCCACAATTGAAATTTGGGAAGAGGGAGGGTTACTTTTGTCACTTATTTTGTTATTTTGTTTGTGCCGTAGTGGTATTTAGCAACTGCAATTGTAGAAACCATTGTACAAAATAAACACAGAAAACTTGATCCTTGCCCTTGTGGCTTTGCCATTTCAATGTACGACGGGGCATGTTTGATGAACTGAGATGGACAGATGGGGCGAGTCCTCAGAAACAGATAACAATTTCCGCAGAAGAGGCAGTCATCCAGCACGCCAGCTGCCTAACCGCTGTCAAGATTTTTGGCAAAGGAGATGTTTGAAGGAGGAGTCCGAAGGGAGATGTGAAGGTAGCACTGCTGCTGTTCACCAGCAGCTCTTCCATCATTTGATGGAGCAGCAAGGGAGGAAGGGTAAGGCTGCTTGCTCGAGAAGATGACAAGAAAATGCCAAGGCTCTGGTGGCACAGGAGCAGGGCTGGGGGGGTGAGAAGTGTTTGAGGGGTTGGCCACTGAGCTGCTGCTTGGTGCGGTGGCAAAAGAGGGACCAGCGGTGTGCAGTGAAAGAAAACAGCCTGGTTAAAGCCAGGAGTCAAAATCCTCACTGACGGCTTGAGGCTGGACTCAAGCAGATGAGGATGAATATGATCCAACACAGATGCACATAGTTTTCTGATTATAGTCCTGATTTTATTATAAATATAGTTGTTTGTGGTCCATTTTCTAATCCCTTTCTAATCCAGCTCACCCACCCCAAACAAATGATGGTGTAGTGTATTTCCTAGCTGGCACATAATGTTGTTATAAACATGTAACCTTCTAAAAATAATAGCCATAGCATTTAGGTACAATATTCTCCAGACAGGGAGGATGCAAGAGTTCATTTTCAGATTGCCATATTTGGGGAAAAAAAAAAATAAAAATAGAACCTTCAGGATATATTGATGTCTCCTACAATCTGGGGATTTGGGATCTATATACAAAATGTGCTTTGCTGCACTTTCTTTGACTTGCTCTCTGTCTCCTTTTTTAATGATAGGCATGCTTCCAACTAAATCTCAACTTCCTGCTTTCTAATTAAAAGCAAAGGCTGAGGACAGGTAAAGCACTACGGTGAGAAGACATGTCACAGGAAAAAAAAAAAGAAAAAATAGCCATCTAGAGAAACCATCACAGTCAGATACTTATTCTCTCTTACATCCTGAGTGATATTATTAGCTGAAGTATTGTTCCTGTATTTATCTAAAGGCACAATTAAGAATCATTTTGCAGACTATGTTCTTTTATATTTTAAATTAAATAAAATATTTTTTGTCTGTGCCTTTCCCCTTATAGGAAGAAAAACCTCTGGCTACTTTTAACCAAAGTCCCAGCCTTAATAGTTATGCTATACGATGATCAATAGCCTGGTAATGAGTGAACTTTCTGCCTCCATAAGAGCTGAGAATATTACTATGGGTGTGATCACTTTAACTCAGTATTGTGAGATGATAAACTACCTTTTAATAGAACATTAACATTAATCTAAACAAGATTAGTGGAGCAAAGCATTGTACGAATAAGCTTGCTCAATTAAAACAGATGGTCTTCCATGCTGAATTCCATTATGTTAATAAAGCCTCCCTTGCATACCCACACGCTTGCGTGTGCTCATGTGAGTTCTCTTTTTCCAGTTGCAAGGAGTGTGGTACATATAAATTTGCTTAGTTTTGTGCTACAGTACTCATTTTATCATCTATTCTGAGAGCTCTTCAGAATTTCATATTTATCAAATTATTTCTGAATGATTAACACCAGATCTTTACATTTTCTTCTAATTACATGTCTGTCATCAATCTTCACTATTTCTTTTGCCCCAAGCATTTTAGAGAAGGTGGAGAGTGATACAATTCAGCAATTAGAACCGGCTGTAAGCATGATTAAGGCTGTCTAAAATCAGAGGAGAAAAAAAAAAAAATCTGACTACAGCAACATTAACGTGTAGTGTTAGCCAAAATTAATGATCAAACCTTGCATCCTAGCATCTTAATATTGTCTCAAGCAAAATGACTTTACATTTGGAAGGAATGCAGTTGCAATCTAATCACTATTCCCCCCTAGACAAGATTTTACTGTTCATTACTAGAAGAAATAGAGTTTTGTTGCTTCAAGAATTATTATTTTTTGCTTGGGCAGGAACTCAGCAAAATATTCACATGTATTAGGAGGCCCTGAGCTTTTCATTTTATTTTTTAAAATTCTTTGCTTTAAAGAAGCCTCTTAAGGAATAATTCATCTCTAATGTAATCCTTTCAGCCCAAATCAGCTAAATTAAAAGGTGGTATAAACAGACATGATTTCGTTTCTCTTCCCCACACCCTGCCTTGCTGCTAAGATGGAAGAGAATATTTTAGTATTCTGTCTACCTAGAGTTAAGCAGAATAAATCACTGAATACTGTTTAGCCTAAGTTTTAATGCTTGGAGCTAGCAGAATGCAAGAATAGGATAAGAGTTACTGCTTTTTCTCTTTGCTTATCTTGGTGTATTCTTTGCAGGCTTTTCATCATCTTTTGCGCTTCATTTGCCACTTGAACACTGTCAGGAAACTGCCTAATATGAACAAATAATGGAGGAAAACTCTGGTCAGAAGGTTGCTATATAGTTGCCTACCAGCTTTGGATGCCCTAAACCTGCTAGGTCTCAGTTGGCTCTTTTTTGTTCCCTGGTAGACCACATAGAGTTTCAAAATATGAAGTGTTGGTATCTGCTTGCTCAGTGACATGACTTTTCAAAATAAGTACTCTTTGGCCAAGCCAAGGACCTTCATCCTTCAGTCATCCCTTTAAATATCAGCTTGAAAACCAGACAATGGCAACAGAACCAAGATTTTCAGGACTGTCACCACCAGACATGGGGGTGAGAGGTTGGAGCGGGCACGAGCACTTTCGTTGGCTCTTCTGTGGGATGTGGAGTGCTAGGTGAATACAATTTAATAATGCCTTAGGTGATTTCCTGACATTTCTAGATATTTGACTCTGCACAGCTAAAGCTCTCTTTTAAATCAAAATGACCCAGGTGCTTTTCCTGTACCCAGGAATAGAGGGGTGATGTATGGAATGGAAGTAAGCCATCATTAAAAGAATGATTGTGTGTGTGCTCTACATTTCAGGTGTGAATTATTTTGGGGGGAAACAAGCTCATGAGAGCAGGTCTGCCTGGAAGATGTCAATGTCAACTTGGTAAACAAGATTATAGGGTGAGCAGAGGCTATTAATTATTGATGGTCACTGGAAACTGGTGGATGGATATGTACACCACTGCTCAATCCACTGTGACTTAAATGTAAATGAAATTTAATGTAAAATCATGTATGATTGACAGCTCATCAGCTATGGGCTAAAAACAGCTAATGTGCTGGTGGGAGTGTTGCCTTTTCATTTCTCAGGTTTCCATGGCTGGCTTTTCCACAACTAGAGTCTGAGATGTCTCTAGTTTGTAACTCAGAAATACCAGCTTTCCAGTACAGATGAACAATAAATCAGAGGAGAAAGGAGGAGGAGGTATTTTGGAAGGGAAAGACTGTTTCAGAGGATAAGCTTTCTACCTTTAAAGCTCACAGAGTTTGCAAGATAAGGGTTTGCTCATGAAGAAATTTATCCATTCAGTTCCTAGTAATAGCGATTGGTACAAGTCGTCAATCACTGTCAAAAACCAGCAGTGGCACACAAGGACGAGAAGTGTGTGAAGTGAGCTGCAGAGCAATAGCTCACTGTTTTCTCTTGCACCAACTGAGCATAGCCAAACGGGATATTGGTCCTTTGCTGCTTAAGCAGCCAGAAATAACAGGGTAGACAGCTAACATATAATATCACCGCTCCATGGGGGTGTTGTGTAGCACAAATACCCAAGGAGGAGGGCTGCATAAACATATGACAGTGGTTTTAAACAAGACAGCCAGTATTTTTCTTTCTGAAACTACTAGTTGGCAGGATCTTCCCCAGATGGTTACATTCCTCCCCACTACCTTTTCATTTTACAGCTTCAGTACCGTTGGTGCTCAAGGAAATAAGTGACTAACAAGCCAAGCAGGTAGGTGCCAGGTGTCCTGGCCGTGTACACATGCCCTGTTGCATATGCCACCTTCTTGTCCTTGTGCAGCTTTGTGTCCTC
The DNA here is from genome assembly GCF_011077185.1 of Oxyura jamaicensis. Taxonomy (NCBI): domain Eukaryota; kingdom Metazoa; phylum Chordata; class Aves; order Anseriformes; family Anatidae; genus Oxyura; species Oxyura jamaicensis. The sequence goes on from NC_048912.1 coordinate 12,069,471, forward strand.
ATTTTCATCATGTGAGGACACAGGACACAGAATACTGGGGAGGGCATTCGCAGGGGAATATCCTGCAAAGCAGAAAGACTTGCCCATAACAGCCAGGTTCAGCCCAAGGGGCTCAAATGCCTAAGTGCTCAGAAAATGAAAAGGTTTGGAGGTTGGCTTAAAGAAAGTTGGCCAGATAGAAATGCTGGCCATCAGGGAAAAGCAATGGCAGGAGGAAGAGGTTCTCCTGAGGGTCTGTGGTTGGAGGGGGCTGCCCCATAGCACTGCATCTGGCCATCACGCACTTAGGCAGGAAGGGGAGGCTGGCAGTGGTTGTTCCTGAAGTAAGACCGAGTATAAAAGTTTGCTGAATTTTCTTTGATTTGTATAAACATTCAGAAAGACATGAAGATTAGCTATGCAGATGTTAGTCATCTTTATCCTGGGCTTATGTTGTGGCTGGTGGGGGTTCAGTGGAGCTCGATGTCTGTCCCATCATCTGCGTAACAGCTTGGTTGTGAAAGCAGATAGCACTGGTTGGTCAGATAAGAGCGACTGCAAATGGCTTAATAGAATAATTTGCAGCATAATTAACTGACTTCTGCATGCAAGTGTGGTGAATCAACATCAACTGATGCTATGCTTGAGCATAAAAATAATCAAGGTCACGTATTTCAGCACTGAATGTGGGATATCTTTAAAAGTCCAGAACCATGATGGTTTATGCAGCCAAAATAAAGTTGTTAATATTTCAAAGAGTCGGAATCAGAAGGGTTCGTTGATGTTTGTATCCACTTCTGGACAGTTTTCAGTAACTGTAATTTGGGTGACAGACTATGGGCTCTTCCCAGTGTTTACATGCAAGAAAAAGTCATATTCTGTTTTGCCAACCACGTTTCAAACAGTAACATGTCTCTAATACTTATGAGAAACTCTTAGACATCATAATATGATGTCTAAATAGGAATAAATAAATAGGAATGCCCGGGTGAGTGATAGGAACCTTCTTCAGGTAACGTGGTGGTAGTGACTGGTGCTGTTTGGTGTTGGGTTTCTTTTTATTTATTTTTTTAAAGTGGAAATTTGGTCATGTTGGAGCTTCAGAGGATTTTTCATGGGTAGCTCCTCTTTTCTTTGCTGGCTTTTCGTATCTCCTTTTTTTTATTTGCCCAGTGGTCTGTGTGCATTGTTCATACTGTTTGTTTTAAAGGTCAGAAATGTCATTAAAACTGTATGGTTTTATGGACTGAATAATATCTTTCTTGTTTCTTATTTCAACCTTTCACATGCTTTTTATTACACAAATGTAGAAGCTGGTTACTTTTAGTTAAAGCCCCCAATCCCCCAAAATGTTGTTTTTAATTAATTCAGGTATAGCACCTCATAATAGAAATGAAATTGCTAGTTGATGTAGCATTTATTGCCACGGCAAGTATGGAACAGAAGGCAAAATTCTTCATGAAACTGTGCTAATTTCCATAATATAATATGTTATTAGGTCAATTCACTCATAGTAGTGAGGGTATTAAAAGCAAAAAAGAAGGAAAAATTTGCTTGCAGTCTAAGTCAATAGTATGAGCCATCCCTATACACAAATACTTGCTTTAAGGGAGTTTATTCATGAAAGCAATTTTTGTAGAATATCCTGCTTTTCTATAAAGGGAGTCTTTTGTTGTTGTTGTTTGGATGTTTGCTGTTTGCTTTTCTTTCTTTTTTTGTTATCACATAGCAGAAAAGTAATGTGATTAATGAACAACTTGAGTTAATTGGAAAAAAAATGAGATAAAGAGATAAACAAGTGCCCATTCTTCCTCATGTCTGCATATTAGCTTAAATTCAGACATGATCCACAATGAATAATTAAATATTAAAAATTAAAGCGTGGTCATAGAAGTGCGGTATAAATAAATGCATATGTGTTCTGTGAAAAGATTTATTTTAGTAGTTAGAATAAACCTTAAGGTGTAGTCTCATCATGTTACTAACGAAGTGTTTACATTGAGCTAGACATTACTGACAGCAGTACTGGCAGTCCTTACTAAGGCCTGGTTTTGGAAAAACTGCAAATGTGTGACTTTAAAGTGTTGAAGTGCTACTACCAGTGTTGGAAGCAGCACGTAAGAGCCAACACAATGTCCTCTTGGGGTCAGTGCCAGCTGCTCCCTTCACATCTGTAAGAGGATGAGTCTGCAGCTCAGTTTTCTTCATGACACTCTGGTACCTATCAGTAAATTAGGATAATTATATCTTTAGGCTATCGATGTCTGTATAGTTCATAAAAGGAAGGGGTATTGGGGTTGAGTAGGGCGTTCTTTGATACCATTCATCATGCTCATTTAACCTTTAAAATAAATCAGCCAGTCAATGTGTCTTTTTCAACCAATCAATAAAAAAATAAAAAACAAGTAAAAAGGCATACCTCACAGATGACTTTTATGGCCTCACATGGCCTGACTTCACGATGTCTGCTTAGAACTCTCACAACTGAGTTGAAACAAAAGGGACCAGACAGCACAATGATGGGCAGAGATAAGAAAACTGCCCTGGAATATGATTTTTTTAGTATTATCTCCTCTAGTAATAAACAATAAGTAGTGGATGTCTGCATGGATTTGAAAGAAGGGAAGATATCTGTTTGGATGAGGAACTTTTGAATTAAAAAGATGATTTTGAGCCAAAATATTCTTACAAGTGTATTACTCCACCTCATGAGTTTATCGGTGCGCAGACACAGGCTCAGCATGCTGTCGGTGCTTTCTGCTCTCAGATCTTGGCAATTTAGGTATCTGTGGCAAAGTCTTTTTCCCATCACATTCCCAGAGATTCTGTCACATGAGTAGGGTCATTGAGGCATTAACGAACACAGGATTTCTGCATAAGCACTTGGACCTGAGCTGCCCAGTCACTGCGTTTGGTTTGCAGGAAGGAAGGCTGCTGGTCCTCATGGCTTTTCTGTAGGGCCGCTAAATGTTTTCAGCAGAGTTGATCATTTAATAGAAACATTATGACATTTCCAGAAATAGATTTCAGTCTTTTTGTAAGATAAGGGAAAGGCTGGTTGTGTTTGTCACATCCTTTGTTTTTTACAGAATTAGTTTTGATGGATGAAGCAGCGGCAGAGAGATCTGAAGTTCACAAGTAGTATTTATTTATTGCACTGTGTGTTCTTTTGTGGTGTTAGTTATTCAACCTTAACAAATCAAAAAGTTCCTTCTAAATCAACTTCTTCCCAGAAAGATCTAGAGTTTCATCAGAAAAAAAAAAAAAAAAAAAAAAGTTAAAAACCTCTCAATATGAACGCTTCTAACTACTACATTCATTATTGTATTACTGTTTCCCAGGGGAGAAAGGATGTTTTATTCTTCATGCAGTGTCTGTATGTCTCTTCTGCTGAGAAAGTGCCACCTTCAATAGCTTCTTTAAAACGTTAACGCCTGGCCATCAAAACTGGTTCAGCATCCCCAAAACATTTCCTGTGATCAGAACGGTACAATAACGAGTAAGGTTTGGCCATCAGCATGCTGGTTAACATTAGGAGCAGTAGTTTTGTGTTTCATTTTCTTTGGGTTTTTACTGAAAGAAAAAACAATTTCTTTGGTCTGTTCCCATTTTGGAAATCAAGTAACTACTTGCTTGCAAAACATTGGTTTCAGTGGTACTTTTATTTTGTCTAAATATTCAGTAGAGGGCTTTCTTCAATAAAGGCCATATGCATATTTTTGTGGGTTTGTACTATTTTTAGAACTACACGCAGCTTTCAGTTTGTAGTAAATAGCTTAGAAAAGCATCTAGATGGATAAACCAAATACAAATATAATAGTTACACGATCTAGTTATAATTAAAATCCAGGGGGAGAGAAGACATGCAATAAATCAGAGTGTATATGAACCAGATGTTGTCTATTTTGGGCAGCGGTGGGAACTCCATGTGGCTCCGAGAGATGAGGCGAAGCTTTGTGGACAACAAAATACGCTTTTCTAACAGCATCTGCCTGCCTGTCCTGTGCCAGAATCCACCCACCTCTGTCGTTAGCTGCTCTTCATCCTAACGGTGTCTTCCTTTTAGCCTTCTGCACTCGTATAGTTTATGCGACTTGGTTGTTGTAAAAAGCTTTAGAAGCGGGGAGGAAAAAAAATTTATCGCCTGTAAGAGAGAATCTGCATAGGTAGTGGGATGCTGCCAGGGAGGAATTGCATCCTGCCTCGAAGAACTGTGCCATCGCTATAAGCACTTTGCAAAAACAGGTCTGCTTTAAAAGCACAATGAGAAAAAAAATCTGATATATCAAGGCTGATGCTATCTGCTCTCAGGAGCAATTTGATCATAACCCTCTTTGTATCTGTCTCTTCCTCTGCCTGAAGTTCCCTACCTTAAAATGAATTTGTTCCTGAGACTACTCACAGGGGTAATCGAAACTGGTCCTCTCTGTCAATGACACGTGTATAATGACATTTTACTGCTTGTCTTAGCCAGCCTGTCTGAGGAATCCTACTGCTAATTGTTGCATTATGAGCTGCCCGCAGCCCCGGGAGACAAGGCAGCACCGGGGCTGCAGCACCGTGGGATGGGCTCGTACCCGGCTGCACATCCACCCCATGGGACATCCCTGCTCCCTGCTGTCCCCTCCAAAATGCCCGGCAAAACATGGGGCAAGGTGGGCTCTGCCCCAGTGCTCTGCAAACCAGCTGCTACCAACAGGGGGTAAAATGCAAATTTTATTGCAGCAAGACAATGTTTTCCTTTTGGATTCTGGGTTTTGTGTGCTTTTGGAAAGCATTTGGCAGCCACAGCAAGTATGTTTACAAAAAGAGCAGAACTGGTAAAGTTCAGGTTCGTGTTTGGATTCAGCCCCAGCAAACTGAAGCTGAAGCTGTGCCAGACGTTTGAAGCTGCCAGACGACAGTTCATCTCAAACAGAAAGCTGAAGAGGGGGAAAGAAATTTGTCAAATGTATTCCATGTGGAATTTCAGGCAATTTAATTTGATTCACTACACTCTGAAATGTCTTGGACTTCCCTATTGTTTCTTTACTTTAACACTAAATTTGATACCTTCTGGGATCGGCAGTGCTTTGTGCTGCATTTGTCACGTCCTCTAATTTACTGGCTTTAGTGTCTCTGTTTTAATTGAGGCTGGCGAGCCCTGCCAAAAGCACTCTGTTAACTTTAAGGTCGTTTGAGTCCTGAGGTCATTCTTCGGGGGGGGCAGTGCTGCCTTTCGGGTGGGGACCGCTGCAGTAAGAAGGGATAAAAGGGGTAAATATGAAGAGGGGGAGGAAAAATGATGATAATCCTCATCTGCATGCCTCCATCCAAAACACCAGCAGCTGAGCCCCATGGCTGCAAAGACACGGATGTCAGGACATGGCCACAGCAGGGTGGTCACTTGGCCAGTGACCAACATGGGAAAGCGTGGAGCTGTGTATGATCGTGGTGTCCCTTCTGCCGTGACTTTCCTGCTCCATGGGTGAATTTCCCATGAAGCCAGTGGGCACTGCAGCCTGGCCCCGGGGCAGAAGCATCACAGCTCTCTGCAGCAGTGCAGCCCCTCCATCTCTCGTCGTGCCCAGTATTTATTACCTGCCAAAGTGCAGCTCCAGCATCACGGCCACTTCTTCAGCTCCCTCTGACCAAGTGCCAGAAGCAGAACCCAGAGCCTCTGGATCTGTAAATAAAGCTGCCTGAATTTGTCCAAATGTCAAAGCAGTGGAGCACACCCAGTACCAAACAGTGTTTGAGTCCATATAATATTAATTTATCCTGAAACCTGAACACTTGTGTAGGCTACGGCTGAAGGAAAGGAATGTTGCTGGTTTTGTACAGACAGACAAGCAGAGGTGCACAGACTGCAGGTGCAATATAGTGTTGATTCTTACAGATAAATATATAAATATATAAATCCAATCCTAATATTCTTGCCTGAAACATCTAATTTGCTATATTGTGATTGGCCTCCCTGGATGAGTGCACGTTTGCTCCTGAGCCAGGCTCAGGAAGATGAGAACAGTCAAGCCCAAAGTTGTCATTGTTTACACAAAAGCCAAGTCAGCAAGGAGTTCAGTGTCTTTACTGGTATGTCTGATTTTTTTTTTTTCCTGATATGTGCAGCCTCTGTTTCTAGGAGTTGAGAGTTTGTTTGTTTTTGAAGAGCAGGAGAAGAGAAGAGCCGGAGGCTATCTGACACAGCTGTGGTCAGAGCATCTCTTTCAACTTCTCTTCCTAGGCTGCGAATGCCTGTGTTCACTTTTTTTTTTTTTTTTTTTTCTCCCTGAAATTTTCCTTCAGCTCCCTGTGTGTTTCAAATACCGTTCTGGCAAGTTGCAGTAAGATAGATCTGGGACAGAGGAAAAATCCCTGGGGGTGCAAGGCTGTTATCGGTGGGGCAGGTGGGAGCTGGCGGGGACGACTGCAGTGGTGCAGATGTTGTGTGTGCTTGCCCACCTCCCACCACTGCTCCACAGTGTGGATGTTTCTGATGGTGGCAGGGCTGGGGCTCTCTGCTCTGCCCAGGGTTGTTTAGGGGAAGGTGCTTGGTGCAGCACGCCCCAGGTTTCCCCCAGTCCCATTCACCCTATAGCTTCTCACAGTGATGCTCCTGCGTGGGAGGGTGGGCTCTTTAACCTGGAGGTTTCCCTGCGATTACATAGGATCCTCCCTTTATAATTATGGTATTAGGCTGCTATAAAATCTGTAGCTTTTCCTCAAGAAACATGTAGTGAGGTTGAAAATCTTTTCCCATGTAGATAGTTGGACAAACATGGGAGTGTTGTGTAAATCATTAGCGCTATGGGTAAAACTTCCAGATAAAGTGCCCTGGGATTGATGTACTCGGTGCTGTAGTAATAATAATTAAAATGCATACTACTGCAGGTAATTCCCACAACTTGCACTTTGCTCTGAAGCTGAGAAACTCATTGATTAATCCATGGGGTCAATCAGTCCAACTTGTTTGGAGAGTTAATCATAGAGAGCCTCTGCAACAGGACCAACACTGAAATAGGTTTGTTTGCTGCTGCTTAATCAGAGAACCCAAACTCTCCTGTAGAGTGGTGAGAGGTTTGTTTCTACTTAGCCTTTAATTGCAAAATGATCTCATTAGTGCCATCGTGAATCTCGGTTCTATCCTACAAATGGATGGAATATAAAGAGCAAAGAGTAAAAATTGTTGTCCATAAAAAGTTAACATTTGACAGAAGGTGCCATGCAGTTGATATGATCAAGATTTACTGAACCGGGGTTGCCTTTATTTGCGTTTTTATCAAAAGCTACATCTGCTCAGCCCAATGGCTTTTGGTCTATCTTACTTTTAAGAAAAGAGGAGGACTGCCATAACGAAACTATGTCAGAGTTTTTAGCCAAGGATAAAAGAGTATTGAAAACAAGAATGGAAGCCAACAGCATATTTACTGTGGCATTCACCACAGAAAGGGGTAATCCTCTAAGTTATCCCAGCTCATGGTGCTGCTTTGCCCTTCCCACACAAGGGAATTCAGACCATGTATGTGTCCTTCTTACTGGCCTCTGGCTCATTTATTATATATTAATTTTTGAAATTTCTCAGTAGGGCGGAGGGAGAGTGGCAGGATCTCAAATGGGCAAGGAAATCCCAGGCAAAGCAATTGTTGCCAAAATAGGTGCTGGAAAACCAGAGGTGAGGTTGCACACCCAGGGCAAAGTATTGAGTATAAAAATGTGGAAAGCAGCAAATGTCTCTAGCACGGAGTGCTAATAGATGCAGGTTTGTGTTCCTGTACTGGGAACAGGCTCAGGTTTGAGTTCTACATCATGCAAATCCAATACAGACTCACTGCCTTTTGAAATCTGGGTAGCATCTCTGCCTTTGTGGTAAGCTTCTGGCTTGGATTTAGAAGATTGGGGATCAAATGACTCCTCCCAGCCCAATTCTAAATACCAGGAAGAGAATAGAGGGTAATATTCCCTTTACTAATATGGGTTTCTAATCAGATAAAAATAAGTGACAGTGTAGGAAGAATCCCTCTACTAACTGCCAGAACATGTCGATTTATCAAATTTTTTCCGCTGTTGCTCTTTTTTGAGCCAGCCTCAGAGCTGACAGTGTGTGTTTTACAGTGCAGCAAGGTAGATTGATTGATCCTAAATAGAAAAGCCTTTGGGGTCTCGAGCTGATGTTTTAGCTTTAGAAAAAAAAAAAAAAAAAAAAAAAATGAATAAAGCATGTTAATGTAGAGAAAGAAGCCTGCTTTAATTGGACCAACTCCTGGCTTGCTGAAAATTAATGGCTGGCTGGCTGTTGCCACAGTGATTCATCTTTTCTATCATGTTCTGCAGTCCTTCTCTCCAGGGGGTCTGTACTCCCCTCCAATTCCAATACCAAAAGTGAAATACACTTTTTTTCCCCTCTTAAAAATATATATTTTAGTTGAATTGGCTTCAAGTAAATGAAAAATAGCACTGGTGGGAATATGAAGGAGGCAGGCAGTGTCTGGGAATTGGGTTTTGTTTACTGTAGGGCTGGTTTTGTTTTGTTTGAATGGGATTTAGATCTTTTCTTAATGTACTCTCAACTCCTCATTGCTACTGGCTGACTGTACAGGTGACAGAATGACTTTCTAAAGGATCCCGATTTCAGTGTGTTGAAACATATTGTTCCTATTTCTTTTCATCTGGCCATAGAAACAGAAACCGTGTGTAAGCAAGAGCTGCTAAAACTGAATATAAAGCTGGGAAAGGCATTGAAAGCATTTGGGTGGCTCTGGAAATGAAAAGATGAATTTTCTGTACAGTTCTACCAAGCCCACAGTTTTGTTTTGCTTTGTTTTCTATAAATTACTGTGCACGAACAAGACTTGCAGTTTCCCCCATAAAACCTGTTGGAGGCAGTACTGGCTGTGTGAGGGCACAACATGAACTTGAGCATGAGGTACTTAAACGTTTAATAACGTGTGCCCAAATCCTATATGGATCATTTGATCTTGGAGGGGGTTGAGCTTTGGAATTTAAAGCGGCAAAATTCAAAATATATTTTTAAATGTAAAACACTTCCATGTGCCTTTTCAGATTTATCTTATTGCTGCTGGAGATAGATTTCTCCTCACTGGCTGCAGCAGAGGTGTTATGGGTTGACTAGCACATGGAGTCACTTCTAACACGTATGCAAGAGGTTGGAAATGCCAGGATTTTTGTATTATTGCATATTCAGTATAGGATGATTCACTATAACTGAAGATTACAAGAAGATAAATAAATAAAGATCTTGTTTAATGTAATTATATATGGTAAATTGTTATGGTAATTTATTATTATTCCAGTAAGGCAAATATTAGAAGTCATAGCTCAGAGATCATAAATAATCCTCAGAAAATTGGTTGTGATGTTTAACATTGACCTGAGATACGGAAAATGGGTAAAATTGCAGCAGGTTTCTGTACTGCAAGAAAGTAACATAAAGAAAATGCTAAATCATGCTAAACATTTTCAGCAGCTGATACATGTTGGGCAGTTCATTAATTCTGCTAAATCATTTATTATTTTTGTTTTTTACTCTGCGAACCCTTAAAGCATAATCGATGCCTTATGAAGGGTGTGAGTATGCATGCTTTTTATACACATTTGCATAGCAACCAACATACATCCATTAATTTCCAACGTTTTTCTGTATCAAAGCATTTCTTAAACTGTATACTTTTAAGTGTGATCACTAGGGATATGTTTATTAGACTGTGAAGTAGCTTTTTGAATAGCTGTTTTTACCTTTTACCAGTAAAGTTGGGTTTTCCCACAGTACTATAAATATTAAATAAAGACACTAAGAGTTTTTTAGTGTAATATTTTTAATGGGGATGTGGTTGAAAACGTAGCCCATAAAATTAGTAATGGCAGGTTGAAAAATATACATTATTTCTGTCAGGTTTTACAGCTATCCTTTTTTCCTGTTTTTGCATTGTTTTTCTTGTACAGAAGGAGAAGGGCTCTGAGTATTTTATTAACCGCAAAGCAAATCTAGTTGTGCTTTGTATGATAATATTGGATTAACTGTAAGCAGGAGTGCGACAGAAATAGCACTCAGGACTTATATGTTGCAATGCTTGTAAGTGGAATGGCTCAAATTAGGCTTCGTTTCCACAAAACACTGAAACAGCAACATTTCCAAATTCTTTCGCAGTGGTTGAAAAGCCTGCTGTACCTGTATGTATTTGTTCTTTTAGTATAAGAGAAACAGGATGTCTTCCTCTCAGCGTTAGCCTTTTGTACATAAATATTTTGGTCCCAGAATTCCACCAACCATTTATGTTTCTCGGTAGGACTCTGTTTTATTGAACAATTTCAGTAATAAGCTGTGTGACATTTCTTAATTTTTTAACCCAGTGCTAATTTGGAAATTTGCTTTTTGAAGTGCCTCTAAAAGTCCATTTTCCCATTTAAAATATTTCTCTCTTATATTTGGTTAGGCTACGTATGGGTGATTGAGGCAGTGCAGTCTAACAGTTTGACTAAGAAACTATGAGCCAGAATTTCAGGATTCAGCTCCCAGCTTTGCTGTGGGTTCCAATGTGGCCAGGGGAATTCTTTTGACTGCAGTTTGTTCCCATTGGTGTAAAAGAATTTCCTCACAGAATCATGGAGGGATTGTTTGAGCATAAGGAAAGATGCCTTGAAAATGTGTCCCTGTAAAAGTTTATACTACATCCTTATTTTCTCAAATAAATGAAACTTTCCAATGAGACACAGCACTCTTCAGTTAACATTAGCACTTAATGGAGAAATCAGTTTGCAAGCATGCAATGGGCTCAGAGGGTACTGAGGAATATGCAGGTATTTTTGCTTAACGGTGTGGTTTCCTGCCTATTTGTAGACAACAGGTTCCTCTCCACTAAGAAGTTCTTTTCTGTTTTGTTTTTATTTTTGATGTGGTGACACACCAGCAAATGCTGACCAGGGCTGCTGCCAAACCCATGCAGGTGATGAGTGCTGGTGTGTGGGAGCATTGGGCTGGAAGTGCCAGGGCAGGAAAAGAAGCTATTTGCTAGGCATCACATGAAAGGGATGTTTTTGTACATGCTCAGTATTCTACAGTTCACCTGGACATCTAAAATTTCCAAAGGTTGTGGTTAAGCCATCCCCATATTAGAGGTGTTCCTGAGGATGGACTTGGTGGTACAGGTTCATCACAAGCACACCAGGCATACAGGAAGCTGCTCAAGAGACACAACCTTAGGAAGAGAGAGGATCCTACTATAAATAGGGGTATGTATTTGCTGCTTTGAAGTTCATCAGGAACAAAACAACTTTGCAGTGCTAATACTTGAAACCATGGTGAAAACAGAGTCCTGAAGGGACCTGTATCCTGAAGCGTGGGCTGATGGCATGCCAGGGGGTATATCCTAATAAATAAGTGTTATCCTTCTAGCTCTTGCAGCACTGTGCAGCTTGCCAGAGGGGGCACTTTTTAATGGACTAGGAGAAGTTAAAGGAGAATCCAGAAGGATAAGGCTTAAAGTTAGTTCTTTGGTTTATACCATTTATAGTCTTATTAAATTCAGTGTATTTCTCAGACATTTGGAGGGCAAGGAGGTTCAGTGTATTCGCACATCTTTCAAGATCCTCACTTGATCATTTGACTCTGTCCAGCTAGCTTAACAAGCTAAATAATAAAAGGGAACAATGCAAAACTTGTTGAATTTTTTTTACCCTGTGTCTTTTTTGAAGAAAGATACCATTTTTTCCTCAGATGCCCAGCGGTTTGCTGCAGACTCCTGCAGTTTCTCTGCCCATCACTCAATACCTATTTCAGCATATCAAATTGTTGTATTTCCTCCTTTCATAGAGAAGCAATTAAAAATGATGAGGGTAAAGGGTTAAACCTAAAAGCCTGCTAATGAGGGTGCCTTCTTGGTTTTCTTTTCATCAGGCATTTGATGCTGTTTTCAGCATAAGCTTTCGATAAGCATCACTGAACATTTTTCCAGAGTATATTAAAAAAAAGTTTTTTTTTTTTTTTTTTTTTTAACCATCCTGTAAAAATGATAGATGTGTGGCTCTGCTGTTTATCTGAAATCCTAATTACTGATGCTCCAGCTTTTGAATGTTAAATTCATGCAGTGTTCTTTAGACTTCAAACTGGTCAAAGAAAGATGGATTTGTGTCCACAGAGAGATCTAAGTCTGGTAAACAGAGCCAATGTTTGTTTATTTATTATTTTATTTTAAAGTCAAGAGTTGCATCAACTGCAAGTAACGTAGATTTACAGCTTTCTAAAGAAATTTAAAAAAAATGATTTTCAGCCATTGAATGAAATTTTAGTTTCTGTCTTGATGAGAGGATAGAGTAGATGTGAGGTAGAATTTGAAAATATGGAAGACACCTCTTTTCTTTGAGTTATGGTATTTAGTATAGAAAACAATGTATTTTTTTCCAAATGTATATATAAATTTTTGAAAAAATATTAAATATGTATACATGTGATTCTATATGTATATACATAGAAAAATATGTATGCATGTGTATATACATATAAAAAGCAATTCCTAGTAGACATGTAACATTCCAAAGAATCATTTTCACAGGGAAACAAGGAGGATGAGCATAGGATTACTAATGGCAGTCCTTGCAGCCGTGTGGTGAAAATGTGAGCAGTTCATCTATACTGCTTCTGTGCTGTGTACAAATGGTGCCTAGAGCAATAGCAACAGCAGTACCTAACAGCAGCTCAGCGTGGTGGTCCCTAATATTCAGGCCCTGATGGGTTTCTGAATTGTCTTCCCTCTGTGGTTGAAATGATCTGCAAAGTTGAGCTCTCTTATTAGTAGTGGCTGTAGGAGAACATTTGCATTGAGATCTGTTTGTGGACGTCCCCCACAGCTGCCCTGCCTCAAACTGAGGGAAAGCAGAGGGCTTAGCTGGAAGGATGATTAGCAATTTTTGAGGCATTTATTGTACTCCCTTACACAAGACAATGAATGACCGTGTGTTTTGCAGTATGTCCTGGGAGTGAGGCAGGATCTTTACCAGTGGAATAGTGGAAGTTTTTATTTGAATTTAATATTGAGTTTTGTACATTGCGGGGCAGTCACAGGGGTAGATCTCAGGTGAAACTCATGTACGGTGCGGTTTTCTGAGAGCCATGTCTAGTTTTCATTGTTGAGAGAGATGCTTTGGAGTTCAGTGGTGGTGTCCTTGGAGCCACTGAAGGGGCATCCACCAATGGCCACAGCAGACACAGGGCCTCAGCAGTGAGAGCAGCAGCACCCACAGGGGTGCGGCAGGGGGTCGGCCAGGGCTTTCTGCACTTTGATTTATTAAAGCATTTTTTTATGACACACGATCGTGTATCATCTAATTGAGAACATAAATTGCTGCCTGTCATGGTGCATCGATTAGTCAAAAACTTGTCACAAAAGCGTTGGTGCATTTCATCACAGAGAGGTTGAACTGTAGCAGTGTTGAGCTCCTACGTGGCTTTTGTAGTAGCAGCAAGGCCTAGGACAGCACTGTGGGATGTGCCATGTCACCTGTCCCAGTTTTGAGACACCTCCATACTCCCACATATGTCCCCAGAGTCCCTCCATGCAGTTCATGGGGTGGCACTTGGTGAGCCAGGGCCTATTTGCTGTCAAATAGGCCAAGGCCTATTTGCTGCCGTCCAGGCCGTCGTGTGAGGTGCAGTCCCCAGCAGCGACTAAGCATTACGAAATTCCTTCGTCCCTGAAAGCTTCCTGTGCTTGCAGCTCCTGAGGCCTCTTCGGAGGAGCTGGCTGTGTCTGATTTATTGCCGAGCATTCATCTACCTGTGCTACCTGGGAAGAGCAATGTGGAGCAGACATGTTGCTTGTTTAAAAAATTAAACTTAATTTCTCTCAGGATTTTCTCTGTCTCTAGTCAAGTTTGTTTTAAACTAATGGAAGTAATTAGCAAGTCACAGAGGGACTTTGTCTAAGAGGTAGCCATTTTTAGATAATGGAGCATAAAAGTCGACACAGTGACATATGACACCAGAGCAGCATATTGGAGCAATGCGCTGTGTCTTAAGCAGATGTTTAAGTACTTTGAGTTCTGAAATCACTACATACACCTATAGAAAGGGATTTATTTTATTTTTTTCTCTCAGACTACTAGTACACTGTAGGGCTTTCTTTTAATCTCAATAAAATCAAAGTAAGCTCTGAACTGTTTTTAATGTGCAGTCATTATCACTCCTTTCTCTCTTCTTCAAATGTCTTTTCTTATATGATATGTTGGTACTTCAGGAGGTATAGATAGAAGTCGCTTTTTTGCACTGCCATTATATAGCAGAAGAGTGCAATAATATGCCAATTGATGTACCTTCTTTCTAATAATGCTGATGGCATGAAGCTGAAAATAAATAACGCATTAGCAGCGAAGCACTCAATGTGTTCGCATATATTTGTTATAGCTGTGAATGCAAGGGAGATTTTCAGAAGTTCTTGATAGATGAAGTGCAGCAGGGTGGTCTCAAGGGATGGTGACACCTTCCCTGCTGGTACCAGCCACCTTGTGGGTCTCTGAGGCCATCACAGCTGCTCTGGGTGTCCAGTGCTGGTTCTTGCAGCTGCCAGAGACTGTGTGTATTTAATCTCATTCAGCATTTTCATGGGTTGCTATATTTCAGGCTAGTCTAAAATTAAATGAAGGCAATGGACAGACTTGTTGCCTATGTTTTTAATGTAGAATGAGCACTGGCCTGGGATTGTCCATATGGTCAGGTCAATGAGAGCACTGCAGAGTTCTGGAGTTAATGTGGTCCTTGCATTATTCCCAGTAGATCATTTAGAAGTAACACCTTGTTTGGGGGGGATAAGAAATTTTGGCCTACTGGAGATGAGCTGTTGTGTGCCAGTTTACCTCAAGGTAGAGCACTGACTTGTATGGACTGGTAGCCATTGGCACCAGTTGAGTTTGGCCCATGCATTGCATGGCACGGGGAAACTTGAGAGGGGCCTGAGCTCCAGCTCTGGCAATGCTGAAGTTTGAAGCCTCATCACGGAGTCCTAAATCTTTTTAAAGTTTTGCTTCAAGCTGTATATGTGAACTTTGAGGTTTGAGATGATTTTTAGCTGCTCTGGGAACCATGGAAGTGTAAGCTTTCGTCTTTATTGAGCTTGATGGAAGTCTCACCTTCATAAGACTGAGATCCTCCACTCCAGTCTGCTGAATCTGCATTCTTCTATCTGCACCTTGCTCTGACACTCAGTGACTGAAAGCAAGATGCCAAGAGCTTCAAACTGTGGTCAAAGTGGCAATTAAGTGATATCCTGTCCCTTATAACAATGGTGGCCAATGTTTCATTCAGACTGCGAGTAATGCAGGAGATGCTGCTTCCTATTACACCAAAAACCATTTGTTATGCTTCTGGAGATAGAAAGTAGAGATAACTGGTCAAATGTCTGGACTAAAGCATTTCAGATGAGATAGACATGGAGGTTATTTATTGCAGGCTGAATGACAGTGAAAGATAAAGACAGGCGGTTTTGATTTCCAAAACAAAACTAAGGGACTTTTGTTTTCCTTGGCTTTCCAGAATCTAGTGCTGTAGTCTATAACGTTGAAATTGCTTAAAAGCATTACCCACACTTTTTTTATATTCTAGGTAACTTTATCCATCTTCTTTTTTTTTTTTTTTCTTTTTTTTTTTTTTTAGAAATTAGTGTGTGACAGTTACTTTGTGCTTAATAATTTACTATGTCATTAGGTAACAGTTCCTACCACACGCACATAAAAAAGTACTAATGTGGCTTAAATAAATACACAGCCTGAAAAGCCTTTGTAGATGTACGGTTACGGCATGATCACAGCACTCCAGTTATGGAGAGGTGCAGTATAGTGAAGAAGGGAAAAAGGAGTCCTGTGGTCAGTGCTGAGGACTTGGAGAAACTTTGTTTAATTTCTTCTTCCACCACAGTCTGCTCCTCTCACTTCTCCATGGCGTGGTGGTACTGGGGACTTTTCGGTTAGCAGTTTCCTCACTCCTTTTTTTTTCCACTTTGGCATCCCCTGGGTGTTTTCCTTTAAATCCAGTTTAGCCCCTGATTCAGCTCAAAGCAGCACTGCAGAAGCAGTCAAAGATGGGAGAATCAGGAAGAAAGAGATGGCTGGGGTCAAACTGGCCCCAGGAGCTCCTTTAGCCTGGATTGCCTCTGCACCCCTTCTCCCACCACAGCCAGTCTAGGTAGGACTCATCTTACCTAGCTTTTCTTCTGCAAAGTTAAGTGCCTGCCAAGGCAACATCAGACCTGGGCTAGCTGGTATTCCATATCTCGGAGCATTGCTGCAAAGCTCTCAGAAGGTGCAGCATTACAGAGCCCATGTAACAGGACTAGCTAGAAAGCTGTATATCCATTCACACTCACTTGAGATATTTTTACGGGTACAATATGTTTTCTTTCACCACATGTGTGTTCCACCCCGTGGATTACTTGAATGGCAGAAAGTGTTTTGTTTCCTATGTGATTAGCTGCAGGTTCAATTTCTATCAGATTTGTCAATTTTGTCATATAATAGTTTGGTTTTTTTCCAGCCTAATGTATGTGACATGCTTCATAATGTCAATAAAAACAGTTTTCAAACTAGACTGTAAATGAATTTGACCGAAAAACGCCAAAAATAAAAATACCAGTCACTGGGGAGCTTGGATCCAACAGTGTAAGCTTTTAAATGACAAGTTGTGGTTTGTGAAGCAAAGTTTTACAGTTCCTCTTTGCTGTAGCTGTAATGTGTGGAGTGGTCGACCAGGGTGGGATGGCAGCTCTGGCTGTGGGTACCTACTTCCAGTAGTGGATGTGCTCCCCAAAATGGTTTTAATTTTTCTTCTTTGTATAATTTTTTTCCCTCTATATTTCTTATAATGGAATTGTTCTGGGCTTTTAAATTTCAGTTAAGAATGTGCAAATAGGCTATCTGGTAAGTAGGTTATTGAAGGGTTAGGGAAATGGAGAACATTTCGTGCAAAAAAATACCCACAGTGTGGGTAATAGACTCCAGTCGAATTTAAAAGATAATGGCAACAAGGGAGAAATCCACTTGTAGAAATGGGGAACAGCTGTGTTTGAGATCTAATGAAACTGTATCAAATACTTTAAAAATGGCTTACAACTTCTTCCCCCGGGAATGGAGATAAAGCACAAGAGCACTCCTGAAAGGTCGAAGAAACAGTTAAATCATTTCCTTGATGGTTATTAGAGATATAGAAGACATCAGTGAAAATTAAATGTCTGAAACTTGTATTTGATTGCTTTTCTTATCACGCCAATCTCACACGTTTCTTCCATCTCTTGCTCTCTGTTCTAGTAAAATTTAATAACTGTGCCGGTAACAAGGGAGTTCGGTATGAAACCAACAGCTTGGACTTCAAGGTGAGAGCAGATGGGACCATGTATGCTGTCCACCAGGTGCAAATGCCCTCGAAGCAGCTGATCCTGATGGTGACCGCCTGGGATCCGCAGACCCTGGGCAGATGGGAGGCAATCGTCAGGTTTCTGGTGGGAGAGAAGTTGCAACACAATGGACACAAGGTAAGATGCTTTCAGAACTCTTTTTCTTATTTCGTTCTTCATTTGCCTCTGTTCCCTAAGCCTTTAAAAGTCACATGCAGCATAGGATTGTTTGTGTCGTCTGGTCTGTGCTTCCAGGGCATGTGTCCAGGTAGAAAATGCCACAAGCAGCAGCAAATTTCATGCAAATATTCTTTGATCCTCCCTGATGTAAGTGATTTAAGGTTGCCAGTGGGGAAGCATTCTCTAAGCTCATACTTTTGTATATTTAAATAACCACTTGGATCTGTTATGTACTGCAGATATATATACTATTATATACCTTGTGTTTGCATCTCATTGCTAATACTCTACCTCAACTTGAAATAAATCCTGCAGACAAAAGGTGCCTCTCTCTCTCCGGAGGCCAAGTCAACCATATTCTTGAGAAAAACAAGGTTAAATTCAGATTTCTCTGTGACAGCGTAGACCTGGAGTCATGCACTGACTGCTTCTGCTGCACTGCAGATGCCTCCCCAGCTTTCACAGTGCCTCATTGCTCTCCACGAGCAGTCTCCATGGTCCTGCAGCTCCTCAGGGGTGATGCGTGCACCCAGGCAGGGCTTCCAGATGGAGATTGGAACTTGTTTTCTTCCAGTGCAGCAAGGACAGGGAGCATTGCTGCTGCCTGCTAAGTGACATTTGCTCACAGGCTGTGAGCACCAGCAGGGCAGCGACACAACGTGGCAACCACAGTGGCAAACATCCCCTCTGCTCGGTGCCAGCGTCCTCCCTTCCCCACAGCTGGAGTCAACTCCAGCTCCAAAGCCTGCACCATTCAGTGTTTGAGACAGGAGTTTACCAGTGCTTGCTTGCTTTCTTAGTTTCATACACGTAGCTCGAAAGCAGGAAGGATCTGTCCCTGCCCAGCAATCTGACAGCAATATTGCTTCACTTAAATACAGCCGTGGGCTGCGCGGTGGCAATGAAATCAGGGACTGCTCCACAAAAACAAATTTCTTCTGCTCTGCTCCTTGCGTAGCTGTCTCTGGCCCACCTCTTCCATATTATCTTTGGCAGCAGTTCTCCTTCATTTTCAGTGTTAGTCTGGGCTGAAGATCATGTGCAACACTGAGTAAATGTGGTTCTGCTGCCTGCTCAAAAAAAAATAAATAAAACATTCTTTGGTGGTTGGGCAGTTATGCTTAAATACGTTGTTATAGTTGGGGTTACCTTTAGCATAAATTTGGCAGGAAATTGGCTGAGGAGCCTGATTTATTGCTGGGTCTTGAAGACCTTGCAGAGCAAGGGTGAAGGTGGGGGTCACCTGGGAACAGACAGGCAGGGCCACTTGGCTGTGGCTGTAGATGGGATTAATGCACTGTGGTGGCTGTCAGATAGCAAGACTGGCCTCTCCTCTCCTCTTTGCTGCAGTGCTTGGGCAGAGAGGGCAGATGAGGGGAAGAACGAGAGAGGTTTTCTGTGCCTTATTGTAAGCATGCCGCAACGTGAGAGTTTGCAGCATTTGGGGAAATTTTTATCACACTTGAGACAAGATGGAAAAGACTTGGAGAGGCTTAAATCTATTAGTCACTCGGTGGGCTGACCCCTGAGGTTTTGCATGGCTTAGAGTCATATAAATACATTTCCGCTGCTCTTCAGTAAAAGTCTGGCTTGTGCAAGATAGAGCTAAGCCCTGTATGTTATGTCAGCTGTATTTGCCATTTTCTAACCAAAGAAATACTGCTTCCCTCTAAAAGTAATTAAATATTGAAGGCACAAAGTAAGGTGTCTTATATACTGCCTTAAATTTCTTCTTGTTGTAGCAGAAAGAAAACTAAGTACACATTTCTGCTTTAGTAAAATATTTGGTTCAACACTCATCTAATGTTAATATAAGCTGAACTCTGGTTCAAAATAGAGAGCGTTAAGCTTTTTAAAATTCATATCCCTCCTTTCTAAAAGCCTTATTAGTGTGTAGTTTGAGGCTGAAAAAATATAGAAAACAAGACTAATGACAAGGTCACAAGGAGTTTTATTGTGGGTTCCTATAGCAGGCATTTGACTTCTATTTTATTTAAATGCTTGTGCTTTTTTACCAACAAAATAAACCTTTGTTTACCAAAGAAATAAATATGATTATGAGTTTATTTCAAAAATAATAGTGTTTATGCTAAAAACAAAACAAAACAACAATATCCAGTACAATATGTTTCAGGCTGTGACCCTAATATACTACATTTCATGGTTTTTACTAGAAACAGACTTCACATCTGTTTTTGTAAGGTATAATACGACTCAAGCATAACTACATCCTTGTTTTAAAGACTTTTCACACTGTTGTGGTATATTAAGGGTATGGGGATGGCAAATGCAAGAGAGAAGGGAGGAGGTAACGTGAGAGAGGGAGAGAGACCAACTCTTTGTTCTAGCGCGTGCATCCGTTTCCATTTTACTTGGTAAATATGTGACTGATTTTGTGAAAATGCTAAACAGCTCCCAGACATTAAAAATAATTGGCATGAAATCTGCCTTCCTACACCTAGTGATCTCTGTTTGCTGGCACCTACAGCACAAACAAGTCCTTCTGGCTCGCTCGCCCAGCATCTGTGTTTCAGGGTGCTTCTCCGTGACCAGCAGCCATCAGCTGGGGCAGCCTCACTGCACGAGGAAATCTTGCTGCCCCTCTTCTCCTTCCTGAATCATCACTGAAAGGCCAAATCTGAATTTAGTTTATGATTTTCCATGGATTAAAGCTTCATGAAAATATGATCATCCCACCTCAAAAGGCCTTTATTAGACATTTGGCATCTTGTGGAGGTTAATACAGAGTAAAACGGTTAGTACAGGGTAAATATAAGATAATTTGATGTTGAGGCACCAGCCAAGGTTGTGGGGACCAGAAGTGAGGTCCCTGCTCTGTTGCAAATTCACAGTGTGTCCTGAAGGACCAAGCCCTGTCTTCTAAAGCCTGTCTGCAAAGAGCAGTCTACTTCCCAGGAGGGCTCAGATGATAAGACCCTCAAGAACGCAATCCTTTGTGTTTGTGGTCCATTATTATTACAGTATCTAAGAATGGAAATTCGCATAGCAGGTTTGGAGTGCTTTGCTGGTGGCCAGGGTGGGTAGCAAATCAGTTCAGGATAGCTTCTGTCAGGATAGGCATCCCCTGGGGTGCTTTCCTTGCAAAACTAGTGTCTGTGCCTGTGCCTCAGATTCCACAGCTGTGCAGTTACTCTGGGTGCAAGATGGCATTTTGATGCCAAGTGACCCAATACAGTGACAGCTTACCCTGCTTCTTAATGTTGGCGTAATAAATGTGCTAATTGCATTGAATAACTAAATAACCTGGGCAAATCTGCAAATTTTCACTGGCAACTGCTTTAAAAAAATAAAATCCAATAACTACAGTAAAATTTAATGCTAATAGGATGAAATGATGGCAAATAAGGTAAATATTTAAAAACACATTTTATGATACATGAAGCATACATTTTCCCTTCCTCCCCAGAAAGCATTTGAAGGTAAACTTTTTGGTTAATACAAGTGGTGGTAGTAAGTCTAGAAACTTTTTTTGTTCAGTCTTGCAGGAAACCTGATAGCAATTCAATTAGAAAATGCAAATGAGGTCACATATTTCCCACAGGAGTGCTGAATTACCCCAGAGGAAACTGAGTGATATTCTAGCATAACAATAAATACTTAAGATAAAGTTTCTTACACTGTTCTTGTCTGGCTGCCTGTTGTTCCAATTGAAGGTATCAGTCAGACCTGTGGGTATAATTTGGAATAAAGAAGCAAAAGAAAGAAAAGAAAAAAAAAAAAAAAAAAAGTTGTTTATGAAATAATATTAAGTCCTTGTAGCTTGTGTCAGTATTTATGAAAGATAAACTTGAGTGGGATAATTCTCCAGAAGAAAACACAGTAAAGCGAGACTTTACTTATCTGGAATTAGCAGTGCAATGTCTTCTTTTCTAAGAGAGCCTGCTGTTATGTATAACAATTGGATATTGATTTAACCACAAGTCCACAGATGAAGATTATGTCTGTGAACAGTGACATTGCTGAAGACTCCAATCTTCAGAGTGCCCTCTGCTTCTTATTTGCAGAAACTCAAGTCTTCCGAAGTGCATGAATGCATATATAGCCCTTTGTGCTTCACTTACCACACTATCCCCACCTCCATACAGTCCAAGCTCCTTGTCATCCCTTGCTGATCAGTATCCTTCACTCCCAGTGCTGGTTTGTCTCATCTGAAGTTCTGGCCCACTCTTTCATTTTGAGCTTTATTTTTCAGGTTGCATCTAAAAATGAGAAGTCTTTTTTGGCATTTTTTCTTCTTTATTTTCTCCTCTTTCTCTGTTGTTCTCCATGAATTAAAATCAGAATCACAGAAATACAGCATAGAAAGCAAATTCATAGCAAAAAAAAGCTTGGACATCCAGGATATATTCAGTACATCTAGGATGACAGTCATCTTTGCTGATAGTGATTTACTTAAGAAATATATATATATATTGTTTTCTTTGAAACATGTTTGTGTAAAACTAAATTTCTCATTCTCTTAGCTTCTCAAAATCTGAGCATGGAAATATGTAAATTTTTGTTAAAACTGTTAACTGTAATTTTCACTGTTAAATCACTGGAAATCGTGCAATTAAAATCTTGCAAATATGTGGGTATGTATCTTGTGTTTAAAACATTGAGAAACACTGTCAAAAACCAATCCGTGCTTAAGTCTAGCTTGTGTTTTATTATGTCTCATCTTATTTGGGGCTTCTTTCATTACTGAGGTAGGAATCTACATCCATACAATATGAATGTGAAAAGCTGATTCTTACAGCCAGCTTTTTTGATTTAAAGCCTTTAAATAATCATCTCTGGCATTTTACCTAGCTGAGATTTTAAATTCCAATACAACCTTTTATTGCTGATCACAAATACAAAGGTCTCCAGCCAAGGAAAAGCTTATTCAGCACCGATCATGTTTATGACCTCAGTTATTGTGCTAGCCAGGATGCTCTGCATGGGGCCTGGGAGCAATGAAGACGTATCCTTCCCCTGATGGAAGAAAATGACAGCTTAAGCAGGAGTTGTGCTTCCATTGCTCCCGTTTACCCTGACACTTCCAAGTGGGTGTGCTTGGAAGGAGGGGGGGAAAGCTGCCTCAGTTGTTTCCCTTCCTTCCTTCCCCTGTATTGGGATGAGGTATGATACATGGTATCGAGGGGATGGAGTTCATGGCAAGCTGTGTTATCCCTAGAGAGGGGCTGAATAAAAAGGATTGTATTTCTCATCCTGCCTTTTTCTAGCTATATTTATGCACATTTTCAGGACCAGCTCATTATGCTGTCCAGTGGATGCCCCAAGGCCGCCCTGTTTGACCAATTCTGGGGGTAAATTAATACATTAATATCATATAACTGTTACCAGTGAAACTGATCATGGTAATTGTGAAAGTCTGGTGGAGACACGTCAGGTGAACTTGTCAGACTTCATGCTTAAGTGAATTTGAACATCTAGCATTTAATCGTCGCGTGAGCAGAAAGCGCTGTTTGTGACAGCATGTGAACTTTCTTGACCTGATTTTCAGGTGTGTTCAATCACATTGCCTTGCACTGAAACCAAGATAAGATATGACATACAGGTGCTCATTGCCTTGGAAAATCAGCCCACTACGTGAACTTTCTGAGCACTGCACTCGCTGCATTTAGTTCTTAAATAGTCAGCATCTAACCAAGGGTCAGGCTCAAAGCCATACTAGAAAGATCATCCTGAAGTGAAATTCACTCCAGATCTGTCTTCCTTCAAACAAAAAGAAGTCATAAGGATCGAACTACCTACACAGAAATAAGTCTTTGCTGATAAAACAAAGCCCTCAGACTGCTGCGTACTGCCTGCCTGTGATGTACGCCGTGCCCTCGCGAGATCAAAGCGCTTGACCTCTGGTTTCACGTTCTTTGTTGTTAACTGCTCGAGTCTGGCTGCTGCTTCAAAAAAACATTTTGGCCTCAATCTCCAAAAAAAAACTCTTCACTACTGTGGTGATCCATGTTCGTGTAAACATAAGTTTGAGTAAAAGACAAAAATGCCTTCATGCAGGCACATCCTTTAGAAGAAAAAAAAAAAGCCTTTGTCAGAGGCCCTGACAAAGTCCACCTTTCTTCTGCCCAGCGAGCTGAGACAGTATCACAGTTACAAGCTCAGGGTGAGGAAGAGCTTCAGTTCCTCCCAGCCTCTGGAGGTCAGGTCTTTGCTGGCTGGATGCTGGTAGCGGAGCCGCTGCATGCTTTGCCTCCTTGACATTGCCAGCTGAAGGAGCGAGGAGCAGCAGGCAGCCCCGAGCATCCAGCATAGCTGGGTGGGTCGAGCAGGCTGTCAGCACCACCAGGCAGTGGTGGGATTTCAGATACTCTCTCTGTCCAGCAAAGCATTTAAACCCTCACTCAAATTTCAGCATGCAAATGGGGATAAATTGAATGTGTTCATGTGTTCAAATTTAAGCATATGCTTAGGTGCACTCCAGTACTGGGGAATAAAAGAAGAACAGCCTTTTCTCAAGAGCCTCTTGAAATAACCAAAGGATAACTTGAAAGGGCAAACTCGCATGCTAGCACTGGGGAGAAGTACCAGAATGAATTACTTTGCTTTGTGCTAAAGGAGCAGTGGTGCTTGTGATCTCTTAAATCTCTTGTGATCTTTTTACTTGCAAACATTATGAAGAGAAGGAATATTGTTACATTTAATTCATTATGATTATTTTAATTCATGTAGCTTTTGAACCTCATGGCTTTAGAAAAATAAAATGAGATTAAGTAATGTTTCCCAGGCTTGTTACGGGGTAGATTTTCTCCTGCTTCTTTCAGTGATGAAGTGCATTTGTAACAGGCTGAGTTCTAGAAGCAACAGAAATGCTTTTTGGAGCAATTTTGAAAATGTTGCCTGTGAAATTACTCATTAGAAGTTTTATTGGGGTAGAAAAAGAGGCTTTCCAGCCCAGATATTTCATGCATTTTTCTCGATAAGATACTTGCAGAATGAGAGAGCTAATATCAAGCTACAGCAGTGTGTCGGTTTAGGGTTTGTTGGTTTTTTTTGTACTTTATAATATATGCCAAGATCCACCACCTTTATTCCTGTCATATAGATATCATAACAGGTAACATGTAGAAGAGCACATAGAATTATGCAATTTAATAGCCACGCTCTTGAGAAGTACTTGTAGTTCTGAAGCCATTGTGTATGGCTTCTTCCAATTATGAGAATGACATTAACTTGAAGATAGAAGTGTCTTTTTTGTAAACACTAGAAGATAGAGTACAACAGTAATTTAGATGTTTCTTAAACAATCCTACCTAAGAAGCATTGCAAGATTAGATCTTACAAAGGGAATGTGAAAAGGTCAAGTTGATGTGGGGAGCTTTACAAGGAAGCAGCCTCATCAGAACTTTTCATGTTGGGATAAGATGTTCAAGCCTTAAAATGAGAAAGAAAAGTACATCAAGAGCTAAGCTTTGTAGATGATGTCATCTTCTTCTGTTCATTGAAAGCTCTTGTAATATTCAGAGCCTGACAATGACAAGAAAGGATCACAGGTGCTTGAAACCTGTGGGAACCATAAAAGATTCCACCAAAGGCAGGAAGATTTCTTATGTACCTGCATCGGTATGCGATTCTTCCAGAGAATGGAAGAGGAAGAGCGTCATTTAAAATCTTGAAAGCAGTGCACAGTACAGGCAATACCTCTAATCATCGGTGCAGTGTGGTACTACAGAATAAGTTTCAATACAGTGCTGCCTCTCCAACTCAGTCAAAACTCCTCTCCCCTTAGACGTACCTTTTGCATTTTGTGACTGTTTGGTAACGAGTGTGTTTGTTGCCTGCAGGTCTTCATGTTCTGCTAATACAAAAGCAGAGCATCCGAGGTGCTTTGGTGATGTTAACCAGATTTTGACTTAAAACAATGATAATTTTCCAAATGAAAGGTGCGGGTGAGTGCAGGTAGTTTCTGAGTTTCAATTAAATCGATTAAATTGCACTGGGAAATCAATGAGTTCTGTCCCAAAGTGGGTCGCCTGGTCAGCAGCCACATGAAAAGCTATGCTGGCTGAGGACACAAGCTTGCACGTTGGCTGCCGTCTGTGTCTACAAGTTACTTACCTGCACCACTAACCTTGTTAGGTATTCTGATCAAAGAGATTAAACAGCATTTGTCATTTTGAATAAGAGTCTTCTGTGGCAACCTTGTGGGCTTTGCCACGAGCTGGTGGGTGTCTTTCCTCTGGAGTCCAGACTTCGGATTTAATTACAGTTGGCCATTAAAGGCCCTGCTGCATCTTCTGAAAAAAAAAAAAAAGTGATCTTTTCCTGCCTCACTTACAAACGAGCATTATAGTCTACCTATTTGAATATTTCCTGTTTTCACCTTATATACTTTTTCAGCTTTTTTCTTGCTTTGCAGTCCCTACAATGCTAACGACCATTGTGGTTCCTCAGTCACTCTGATCACATTTTATTAGTTTTGCTGGTTAAAATTTTCCAAAGCCTGCAAAACCAGGCAGGTACCTTGCAACCCTAAATTTGCATGCACACATCATTTTTCAGAAATCAAGGAACACTGCACATTCAGACAGTTGCTCAGCTTTGACACAGACTCCTTGTGTGTTTGGCATGCCTGATGCATGTGTGTGCATTTTACATGGCTCATTCTCCTCCTCTGGGGGCCATAACTCTGTTCGATTTTAGTCAAACTTTTCCTTCCCTGTCAGCTGATGTGTTCTGGAAGCTCATGCACTTGCCAAATCTGACAATTTTTCTTACTAATTGACTCTGATGTGAACTGCTCTATGCAGCCCCACTGCTAACTGATAAAAAAAAAAAAAAAAAAAAAAAAAAAGTAATGAATTTTTGCTTAACTAGCTGATTTAATTAAAATGTTTTATACTGTAATTGTATGGTTTCTATAAATGGAGAGGTAATTTTGTTTAATGAGTTCCTAACCAAACATAACATTCCTGACTGTATGTAGCCAGATTTGATAAAGGTCACAAATGCTGAGATTCCACTGTTTGCTTTTGTAAGTCGTGATGATCAAACAGCTTGATTTGGCACTTGAAATATCCTGTCAGGATTGGTTCCCCCTATTTCTGTTTATACCAGGAATTATTAGTATGGTTTTAGGAGCAGAGGGGGTTCTTCTCTATATCTGAACACTGTTCATTATCTTTAAAGTGGAAGTCTACTGCCAAAATCACGTCTCATTGTCAATTAGTGGCTTCTCTGCAAACACATTAATTTAATGCCCCTGTTGAAGTACTGTGCACATTGGAACATCTTGCTGCTAAAACACTAGTTTTTAGAACACTTTGACACAAATCATTCATGAATAGCAATTTATGTCTTGATGGCAATGGGACGTGATATGAAGCTCTCTTTGATTAAATTTACCACTGTGCTTAAAACTATTAGTAAACAGAGCTAATATAGATAGTCATTACCGAATTCCAGGAGGTAGATAAGGAGAAAAACAAATTATGGATTCCTTACCTGCATGGTTCCTAAAGAATACCTTCACATAGACAGACTGTAATAAAAGGAACTCTAAAATAGGAAATCTCATCTTCTTAAAACTCTACTTTTCTGCCTTCAACTTTGGCAAATTCAGCAATGACCTAAATACAAAAGAATCAATTACCCTAAAATAAATAAATTTGCCTTTTGTTCTGCAACCCTTTCATTATGCTGTAGGAAAACACAAAATGAAATATCTCTTTCTGCTGCAAGATCAAAAACTGGGAAAATGGTGTATTTTGGGAAAAGAGAGCTCATTCGTCCTCCACTGCCATCCCTGATGTCAGCAAAATGTTGTCTCCTTAGAACAGAATTCATGCAACTGTTTATTTAGCAGCACTCTCATGTTCCCTTTGTTAAGGAACTAAGCTATATTTTCATTGTCTTATTTCGTGTTTGGTAAATACCATTTCCTCCTGTCCTTTTCACAGCTACCATGGAAACAAGCAAAAATGCTTCAGATTAAATATTTTTAAATCGATTTTTCGTGGTAGAAAATGGTAGAAGTTTTCAAAATGCATATTGATAACAGAGATGAAGGTGAATATGTTTGAACAATGGACTAAAGCTGTCTTTGTATCTCCTAGCATTAATAAAAGTGTATTAAAAACACATTGCCTCAGTTAAACGCTAGGAGTGACACTTGAAACAAAGCAAGCCAAGTATTATTTCTGTTCTGAAAAATGTCTAGTGCAAAGTGTTAAAGATTCTGTAAAAATAATAAGACCAGCGTATAAATAAAACAAGTTAAATCGTAAATAATACTGATACTTGGGGAATAAAAGTCTTATTACCTCACCTTCTATTACAGTTAGATTTTATTTCAAATGCAAGAATAGTCTACTTTATTGCTGAATCCAGAGCATTCATCCATTTTGCGGGTTGAGCCCTATAAAATTAATAATCTCTAACAAACATACCCTAAGACGCACAGTTATTTATATGCAGAGAATGGTGGCTTATTTACCCAAACATTAGAGTGATCCAAAATGTTCAGCTAAGCAGGAACACAAAATATGATATTATATTATGTAAATGGGTTTGTGATACGCTCTGCTGGATAATAACTTCCAGATGTCTCTGTAGCCAGAGGCTGACGGATATCAAAGGCAGGTTGGCTGGGAGGGGAGACGTGCCAGCTGGCGAGACTGGCTACTGCTAAGTGTAGCGGAAGGTGAAAGCTGGTATTTCTTCACACTCACTGGTTTTATTTGTGCACTAGTGGAAAGTCAGTGGTTCACAGCCTTCTTTTCACTAGTAGACATAGGGTTTGTTATTACAGGGAACCCACACGTCCTCTTCTTACTACGTATTTTTCTTCAACTTCTTTTGTGAGTGGGGATTGAGCTTAGCCCAAGTTTCCCAAAAATTAAAGGTCTCAAGCCACGGACTGAAGTGGTAGGAACTTAGAGACAGCCACTAGCTACACGGCTATTCCGCCTTGTATTTTATTGCCAGTGCTAAATGCAGGCAAGGAGTCTCTATGAGCTCTCAGCGTCATGGCATAAATGGGCTCCATTGGAGCACCTTACAACCTCACCCGTTTGGAGCAAAGTTTGCTAAATCCATTTGGCTTTCAAGTCTGAAACCCAAGTCCCTAGGGTTGTAGGTAAATGTCCTCTTCTGAATGCAGCAGGTTTTATTGCATCGTTAAATGCAATGCTAGACTGAAAAAGCATTGAAAATTACTCCATTAAGATGCCATTGAAGTCACTGGCATGGACTTCAGGAAGGCCCTACACCTTCTGTAAAAAGGCCTTTGAGAAGAAAGATCATTGCCACAGTCTTTACAGATGAGGCTGTGCCACCTTCAACCTCACATTACTTTCTGAGAGCTTGACCTGTCATTTCAGTAAAAGATTTTGTGTTCACCTCCATATGTCTTAAGTTCATTTTAACTGATAGACACCCCATAAACAGAGGAGTTGCAAAGAGAATTAATTCTGCCACACTATCCTGCAGTTAATCCTCAGTGTATTAATGACTTCCTGACCAAACACAGGGAGGATGTGCTCTGAGACAGACTCCCTGTCCAACAACTGCTCACAATGAATATTGTGGATGCATTCTTCATAGAAAGAAACATTTTATTAGCAGAAGATGCAATGGCTGCATTTTGATTTATCCTCACTGGTGGTGTCTATATGTATATGGATGACAAGCCCATTGGAAGAGTCAGTGGGATACCTCAGAGCACATAGGTGATCCCAGGTTTGCAGGATGTAGGTTTTAAATAATACAGCTAGTACTGAATGGTTTGCATTGCTTCATTAGCAAGCTTTAAACAATTCTGCCCTAACAGGAATACTAAGGCATTAAATCATACTGAATCCAAATCCATAAGAAATTTACATCTCAGCATGGTCTTTTTTCCTGTTGTTTTTCTTCATCCCACACTTTGTAATCACTTTTTCTCCTTGAACTTGAAGATTTTCATCCGTTTTGGTTTAGCTGTATTTCTCTAGCTTATCAATGTCCTAAAGTAATAGACAGGCATAATTACTAAATTATGACAATTTTATATCATAGAATCATATGCTTGTTTAATTATTTGTATTGCCAAGACCATGCTCACGTGTTCTATGTTTGGTATTTGATCATGTTGTAACGAATTATAAACATCACCGTGTCATTTTCAGAATGGAAAGTGGATTTAATTTTCCATATTTCCAATTTTGGCATGTGATTCTCTTTCTGCTGTAGAATGAGCAGTGGTATTGCAACTTGGATTTCATTTCCCATGTAGCCTTGCTGAAGGGATATCTCCAATATGATGTAAAACAAATTCAGTTGTTCCAGACATATTAGGTAGTCCTGAACTGTGTTGGTTTGTAGATGCCATTTGAAAACGACTGGAGCAGATCTCAGGAATCATGGTCAATGACAGTCTTCCTGTCTTATGTCATAAGGAGATGATGTGACTCTTCATCAGAGCAGGGCATGTGGCCTTTGAACAGAAAATCTGCTTTCCTTGGTTTCTGGTTTTTAGTTTAAATGCCAGAGACCATACAGTGTTTTCTGGACAGATTTCCTGACACGCAAGAAGGACAGTTCTTCTAACGGTGTGATTTTGGTGTTGAGATGACATGGACTACAGCTCATCAGGAAAATTGGGGGCTGTAGATATGTCTTCCCTGTGCTCATGAGTGGATCTGAGATGTGGGAGTTGCTGCAGAGTAGGTTAGGCTGGAGGCATTTCATACTGTCAGCATTGTTTGTTGGTGTAGAGAGGATGGTTTTATTCTTAATACGGACATGCTTAGAAAAATCCAGTTGCACAAACACAGCCTTCAAGTATCACATCAGGGTCCAGCTTCAGTTCCTTTTCCTGCTCTGGGGATGCAGTTGGGGCGGATGGAGGAGGGATGGAGGAGGGATGGACAATGCTGTGTTGTAGCAGGACCTCCTGCAGCTGGACACAAGCTCAGTCTCAGCCTGTATTGATGGTGCAGAGCATCTCCTTTGTGCTGCTGCTGTCTGCTCTGCTGCTGAACTCAGCACAGTGGGAGCAGATCCTAGCACGTAAAATGGTCTTTCTGAGGCTGTGACTGCAGAGTGAGTTGGAGGATATCATAATTCCTGTAACCCAATAATTAAGACACTAGGTGGAGTTTTGGGAATTCATGGACTTCTCTCTATCTTGCTGCAAACGCCTGTCATCGTTTCCTCATGCGTAACAAGGTGAAAGCACCTCACAAAGGCAACAGGAAGGAAACTACCCTAAAGCAGCAGCACCAGATATGCTTGATTTGGTTGTGATAAGGACTGTAGACAGATTGTGTTCTGATGACACTACAAAAGGTAGAGGAATATTTTATCTTTCAAAGATCTCTGCCTGAGATTCTGGAAAGCATATGGCCAGTAAGGCAATGAGAGAAGGAGCAGTTGTTATCTCAGTGAAAACTGTTATTCAGCAAAAACAGAATTTGAAGCTATATTTTATAATTAATTTAATTTGGTGTCATATTCTGCTTTTGAGTTGAACTTTAGATCCTTGAATACTCAAAAATACAGGAGAGTTTTCTGGGGCTTGTGGTTAGTTGTTGCTGTTATTCCAGAGATGCTCTTGGATGTTTCAGTTAGAGATCTGAATAGTTCTGGCATTTGTACTCACCAGACTTTGTTACTGCATTTGTCTCACAGCTTTTAAACAGCAGAAAACATGTACAACGTATTTAAACAACACCAGAGAAATTAAGGTCATGAGAATGCATCATCAACAAATGAAGATAAAAAAGAACTGTTGTTTTTAAAAAAAATGTTGTTGCAAGATGCTTTTGAAATTGTACATACCAAATTCAGAGTCATGTTGATGATTTATTCTAATGTAGGAAAACATCATCAAGAGTGACAAGCAAGCTAGTCACTGTCTAGTCACCTGCCAGCAAATATTTCATAAAGACTAAAAAGGCTGGTACTGCCTTGCTGAGCTGACACTAATTATTTCAGTATACGCGGAGCTTTGGGATTCATGTTAATTCTCAAGTCTGTCTTTAGTTCAGACTCATTCCACTGTGTAAACTCAGCAGAGCACAAATTATTTGACCATCCTTTCATAATCTGTCCCCACGCTCACTTGCCAATTATATAAACTGATCCAAATACCTGCTCTCAAAGGAATCCCATTTGGGAATCACAAACCAATTAAAAAAAAAAGGGCGGGGAGGGTGTATATCTACTTTTCTGTAGCTCTTGTCTGGTAGTCCTATTTCATGTTGACATTCATTTCTGGGTATCTTCTTGAGATAACATTGTTTTCATCTGTGTTCAGAAAAGAAAAGATATCTTTCTGGTGATAAAGCCCCTTTTAGATGAAAACTCTATCTGAAGTCACATATTGCATCCCATAGGAAGAATGAGTTCAACAGTACCTATCAATATCCTGAATATCCCAAAAAAAGTCTCCCACTGTTGTAGCATGATTCTCTTTCTTTGTTCATTACACACTTAACTGAATATTTTTAGAACAACATCTAAATATTGAATGGTACTATAGTGATCTTGCAGCAGCTTAGTGACAATACTTGTTGAAGGTGTATAAAACAGCACTCAAGCAAACACAAAACACCAGTCACCTTGGTGGCATGAATTAGCATGAGAGAGGATTTGAGAAATGTGGCTTTGCGCGTGACTGAAAAAGACTGCATTTTGTCTCTTCTGTGAAAACTCTGCTCTGTTCGAACTGGCTCATTTTTAAGGTTTGCAGTAAAAATAGATGCATTTTTGCACAAACGCTTCCAATAGTTGCAGCCAGTAGATGTTCGCACTCCACAGGTAACACCAATCAGGGCCACAATCAAGCTGTGAGAATGGCCTCCTTGCTGCGATGTCCAACTTTCAGCATCATGAAGGTCCACACAGCTTGGGAACCTCCGCTGAGATGCATATACTGTTTAGTTTTCAGGTGACTGCCTGCTTCATTCCATTTCCAGATCAGGAATTTAAATGTGCTAGTGGATGGATTTACATCAAACTATAAACTACTAAGCAATGATTCTCACTGAACTCAGTACCTACAAATAACTGCTTGCAAATGTATGTGGGATGTTTTAGTTTGCATCTTTGGAGTAAAACTAAAAGTTGCTGTAGCTTAAAATTGTAAGAGCCTCCCAAACACCTTTCCTGTTTTTTCCTAGTGCTATGTGGTGTTCTTGGGTTTGGGGTGTAAGGGTCTGCAGAGGGAAAGTGTCTGCTCTTTTAACAATACCCTTAAGGACTAATGACCTTTTCCAAGGCAGCAAGGGATGAGGAGAAAGAGAGGCAGCAATGGGAGCCAAGTGCAGGTCCCCAGCCTGCCAGCTTCTGGAGTGAGTGGGCTGAACATCGGCTTACTGGAGTGAGCAGGGGTCTTCTGCCCCCAGCCCCTGGGGTGGGAGCGGTGTGTGGTAACAAACCAGCTGCTGGGGGGGCTGGCATGACCGAGGTGACCACGAGTGTGATTCTGTGATTCTGTGAGCTCCACACTGGTGGTCAGAATGGGGCCACAGGCCACAAACCAGGTGCCTGGTGCCAGCTGCTAGGCACGCAAGTGTTCATATCTTCCCCAAACTGGTGTGCGTGTATTTTCTAGCAAATTCTAAGCTGGCCCAGCCAGTGAATAGCAGGGCCTTGGGTCCAGGCTGGGGTATTTAGTGGGCAGGGGGTCCATGCTGTACGTCTGGTGGATGTGTGAATGTGGTGTGTGTGAGGGATAAGTGCGAGTGCTGGTGCTGTATGCGTGCAGCAAACTTCAGGCCGGACCAGCTGACAAGGCAGAGATCCGTGAGGTGGGTAAGGGGACCAGGATCCAGGCAGGGGTGCTGGGCTGACAGAGGGGCTGTGCTGGTGCTTGAGGAATCCGTGAATGTGCTGGAGAAGCTGGAGAGCGCTGTGTGTGCCTGCACCAGTGACCTTCTGTCCCTACCAGCCAGAGAGCAGGAAGGGGTCTCGGCTGTCTGTGTTTTATGTGAGCCCTGTGTGTAAGTATGCTCAAACGCTGCCCTGGTCGAGTCAGTGGCCGGTCATGTCAGTGTCCTTTTTCTCTCTGTGTGTCTCTGGGATACGTGCTCAGCTTTGCTACTGACTGAACTGCAAGGGGAAAGTAGCAGCCGCATCCCCCAGCGTGGGCAGAGACCCCAGGGCACCTGGCTGGGCCCCAGCGCCCGACAGGAGGTGGCCATGCTCTTACCACTTCACCTAACATGAGGCATTGAGTTTTGGATAGATTTTAATTTCTGAGCAAAAATAGCTTAAAATTTTAACATTCAGAGATTTGTATTCCCACTGGATCTTGCCTCAAATCAAGAGAATTTGGCTTCCAATCTTTCTGATCTCTGAAAGTTTAAATATTTTCTTCTGGAAGTGCAGATCATATGGGAACATGAAATTGCTTTCAACAAGCTTGTCTTTGTTATTTATCCTTTTCTTTGGACTTTTCGTAAGTATCTCCTGGAATCCTAGAAGGCCACACAGTATTTAAATACCAGGACTTGGTAACTTCTGAAGTGCCTACATTTGCAAATCTGCATTTTGTTGATTCTTTGTTTTGTAGAGCAAAAATCTTCTAACATTATACCAGGCTCTTGAAGTCTAAAACATGGTTCCACCATTTCCATTTCTATGCTGCAGGATTTTAATGTGACCAACACCAAAGGTTGCCATGGGCAGAATCAGAAGTTTTAAAAAAATCATAAAGAATGACTCAAAAGCATTCCAAATAACAATTTTTTTTTTTACTGACTGAGATATATTACACTTCCCAGGCTACAAAGAGAGATATGTATTCGGGATTTGTATTCAAAACCCAGCTCTTATAAAAAGGTCATTTCTCATGAAGTACTAAGAAGTTGAACTAATTCACCTTTGTAGCCGTGGAGCTGACTCTCCCTCTGGTCATGATTTGTTTGGTTTGGCAGGATCCATCAGCAGAACCACAGACCACAGGTTGTTGTAACCCTGTTAATGCCAAGGAGCAGGGTAACTTTGTACTATAAAACCTGAGCCCATGACACAGGCATTAAAGGAATTTTCTTCTTTTTTTACTGTGTTCTGGTAGGTTGCATTTATTAGAAATTTGCAGAAACGTCTTTACCCCAAAGTGCTGCTAAAGCTCCCTGCAGCTGGTGTAATGAAGACGATATATTCTGGGAGGCATCTTGATTTGAGAGTGACAGCTCCATATATCTGTGAAAATGAAGTGGCAGCAGAGTTGCCAGTAAAGCATATTGTGTCTTTGTGATGCAGAAATATATCATGTTAATAACAATAATTTTCACAGTTACATGTGACCATTTGCACACAGGGAAGCGCTGCTGTTGGGAGAGGTCCTAAGAAGCGAGGAAAAAACTAACTGGGTTTGTTTTCTTGCTTCCTAAACAGCCAAAGGGAAGGAAGAGCATACCCGGGGAACTGGCGCAGCAGCAAAGCGACACCCTGCTCCCGTGGCGCCAGCATCAGAGCGCCAATGGCCTCCGGCGGCAAAAGCGAGATTGGGTCATCCCACCGATCAACGTGCCAGAAAATTCGAGAGGCCCCTTTCCGCAGCAGCTGGTTCGGGTAAGGCAAAATAAGAAATAGAGATAATGGTAATTTTGCAGTGGGTCTAGTGAAGTCATAGGTGCAGTCCAAGCTTGTGGCATGGGAAGGCTGGTTTGAAGTAGGAGCTTCCTTGTTCTTCCTTCCTTGCGCAGGAAAAGTTGCCTTTTACATGCTGCTGAAGCACTGCTTTTCTGAAGTGAATTGTCCCAGTTTTCCCTTCCCCAGCTGAACAGCAGCCTAATCGCCTCCATCCAGCCAGTCCCCCAGGAGACGCCGGCATTGATGCCAAGATGGCACTTTGCCCGCGCTCTCATCCAGAAAACGGCTGCAGGTGTAAAGCTGGGCTTGGTGACACCCAGCACTGAGGGGGTGCTGCATCCTTCCCTTCCTGCACCGAGTCGCAGTGCAGATGCGTGGCGGGGCTCGAGGAGGCTGGCTGCCTGCCGCCGCAGATGGATCCCTCATCCTCTGCATGTTGCTGGTTTCTTTCTTTACAAGGATGATCACTGAGATCAAGTTTGCCCATGTGGTTTTCTGTGATGGTTTATTGGATGACAGGAAAAGAAAAAGAAGGGGAAAGAAGCCTTGACAGACACATTTGGTTGATATATTATTGCTATTGATAAGTGTTAGCAAAATGCAATTACACATTGCTATTCCTCTTTGGTTGTAATTTTTGGAGCAGTAGAAATATTTACTGTAAGAAAAGAATTCTCTGGCAGGCTTTTTCAGCTCTTCCCTATGAAGAAAAGGGTGACAATTATAAAATTTCAGAACTTAGTTTGAGCAACAGTGGTGCGCAAT
Organism: Oxyura jamaicensis; assembly: GCF_011077185.1. Taxonomy (NCBI): domain Eukaryota; kingdom Metazoa; phylum Chordata; class Aves; order Anseriformes; family Anatidae; genus Oxyura; species Oxyura jamaicensis. Next base: position 12,105,305 of record NC_048912.1, read on the forward strand.
TGGCATCAGGAACTTCACCTAGTCATCTTGAAACAGTGCCTGGATTCAAATGAGTTGTTATCATTATCCATTTCACACGAATTAGCTCAAACTCTTCTGCACAACCGGTGTCTGGGAGCACACAAGGAGCTGGCTGCCTCCTTTAGAAGTCCAGGTGAACTTTGCTGTGACTCTTGTAATGACTGAAGGTACAGGTGCTCAATTCACTGAGTATTAGGTACACTTGAATTGTTGGTGACATTTCTTTGTGTAATTAGGGAGATATGACAAGGAATAATAATAATTAAAAAAAAAAAAAAAGTGTCAGGTGGCAAATGTTTTTGTGTCTGTCCTAGAAAAAGGAGTCTGCCAAGGAGTCACTATATGTTCTTCAGTGCTGGGTAAGGAGTGACCTGTTAATGTTGTGTCCTAGCAAGTCGAATAAATGTCTGAAAATTACTGAATGTGTCAAAATACTTCCATGAATCGGATTAATAATTTAGTTTAATTCCTGAATTCCTGTGAAAAATAAGTGGGCTACTTGCAAAATGAACTTATGCCCTGCCCCACTCCCTGCTGATTTCTTTTGGGTTTTGACTAGACAACGAGGACAACGTGGCACCACTGTGCCTTGGCAAATTTATTGATTTATAAGGACTGAAATCTCTGTGGCAGTTTTTACTCTTACAATCTGGAGATAAAACAGGAGGCCTCAGGAATACAATACACCAGTATTAATGGAAGTGGCAAATGTTAAATTTTATATAGGTAGAGGAGAATTTATATTCATCACTTATACTACTGGTAACCTTGGAAAGGTAACCTTGGAAAGACAACCTCGCTGTTGGAAACACTGGGCTCCCAGATTGTCACAAAAATACATTCCATTGTGGTTTTTAAATACAGATGCTAGAGAAAATACTGAAAAAAATAAAAATGGCGTAGGAAAGTGAGAAATTTTTTATAAAGCGCTGCTTTCCTTTACTCCTGACATGCCAAAAGTATTGTAATGACAGGGAAGATCATAGCTTTGTACAAATGGTGTAACTTGATTAAGCGTGAGAACCCCTGATGTTTGGGGCTGGGGTCGAGTTTCTGCTCATCTGCAGCAACTGGCCTACTTGCTGGCCCCTGAATATGAAGCTTGGGTGATTCCTAGCAGGAGTTACAGCTTTCTCTGTTAGGCTTTGCTCTTTAATTATCCAGAACAGGACAAATCAACATCTTCAAAGACCAGCACTATCTGGTTATTTCCATCCACATAATCTTCAGATTGCCCTGGAGCATTCTGCTGTCTACTAGATCTAGGTAACAGTTTTGATCTGATTTCCCATGCTTTTGCTCACTGGGCGCTGAATATTTTTGTGTCCATCTGCTCACAAACTGGAGCTAGAAGTGCACATGTGAAGTTACAGCACAAATCTCATTTGTATGGAAAGAAGTCTGTCACAGTTTTCTCTGCTAGTTTTTATACAGTGTTCAAACTTAATGCCAGCTCCTGGGCAATGGACTTTTTGTGCTCTGGAGAGGCCTGCTTGTATTTCCATTTTACAGGTATAACTAACGGAAACCAGTCCCTCCATTATCATATCTTTGGTTCTGGTTACATGGAAGGAAAGGAAGGGATGGCATGAAAAATCTGAATACTAAAAAAAAAAAAAAAAAAAAAAAAGCCCTACCAAAAGTACATTTTCATTGTACCACTTGCTGGTTGTGTTTTTATAGGTCAGACTAATTTGAAATGCATAGGCAAATCTTTTCAGTTCCCTCCTACTCCTGCTTCCTATTGTGAAGGTAAAAATTCCATTTTATGGAAGTTGATTAGTTACTTGTCAGTATTTTTAGCAAGGCTGTGCCTGAATGAAGTTTAAATTATAGCAAAGGTGAACGTAGCTTGATGGGAGTCACACACCTCGAAATGCAGCCCTATCTGGTTCAGCTGGGATCAACTGTAATTCTGTGCTCATTAAAGCATTTCATTCTGATAAAATACATTAAATGAAAAACTTAAAAAAATATATGAAAAAAGGAAGAAGTCACAACATTATTCCTGCCAAAAAAACCCTCTGTTAATTACAGGGTTTTTTCTTTCAAAGGAACATCCGTGTCTGTTCATATGCATCAACCACACTAACTAGGAAATGTGTTTAAGAAAAACAGTATGTAAAAAAAAAATAGGAATTTCGGATGAGTTTCAGCTGCTGAAAAATATCTTCCTCTAAATACAAATAACGGACCAATTCTTCAGAGGTTGTAAATAAACATCTTGTGTATAAGGTATAATTTTTTCTATTGGTATCATTCTTTTGCAAATTTTGGTTTTCTCTTCAAGCTGAAGAAAGTTATTAAATTTTATCGGTATATGCATATTTATTTTGCAAACATTTATGAAATTCTTGGTTTTAATTTCCTTGTGCTTCATTTCCACCTTTTTATTAGGAATAATATTTTACATGCTGTGAAATATTTTACTGTAGTGAGGATAATTTCATCACTAATTGTCAGGTACTCTCATTATTATAACTATGAGGTTCATAAAAATGCCTATTAAAAATACAAAAACAATATGAAATCCCTATCCTTCCCCATGCAAACGACTCATGCAGGCACACTGATCAACTAAGATAGCATATTAAATAGTAGCTTCTTTGCTGAGTACCCTCCACTTTCTCACTGATTCATGCTTTTTAGCTAAATGTGTAGCTAATTCTTAATTATCTATTATCTAATTATCTATTAGCTTATCCTGTATTTCATCCTTTTTTTTTCACTTCTAAAAGTTACCTCAGTTTTGGGTCCACATGCAAGTCTCTAGCTTGTTCTGATGGAAATATTCTGGTAGTTTTAGATGCTGACGTCTTAGCCAGTCTCCCTGGGCTGTATGAAAAACATTCATTTAAAAGACAGAGGAGCAGCTTTTAGTTGTGGCAAGCTTAGATAACAGGCTCCTGTATCAACCACTGCAACTGTATTCACCCTTTGGAATGCTCCAAACTTCCAGCTTCATCTCTAGGGTCTTTCTAGAGCTCTTATGAGCTGCCTGTCTCCAACTTGATCTGCTGTGACCCTAATTTTTCCAACTTGTCTGTGTCAAATCTGGAACTGAAACAGGTGAATTTTGCCTGTGAGATCTCTTATGATAAACAACTTGTTTGTTCTCATTACGCTGGCAAGAAAATCCATTGCGGATGACCAAGACGGAATCTCAGTGCCCTTACAAACTGCCTTGATTGCGTGCTACAGGCACAGCATGCTCCCTCATATCTGAATGCTGGTAATCTCAGACACAAGAATACTATAAATAATCTAATGTGTATAACAGGGAATAAGAGGGAAGGATGCATTTTATGTAAATTTAATCAGAAAGTCCTGAAGTGGCTTGGAAAGTTGGCGGAATATAATATACCTGAAGACTCTTGCCTTGCTTCTTAGCAGAGGTGCCACTGATTGGTTGGGTTTCGTGCAGCATGATGCATGTTAATGGAGCAGAGAGCTCTTTTCAGCATGCTGGAGAACCCCGAGGTTTTCATAGATGGGTTTAGCACATGTTAAGCTATACGGTAAAATCAGATATTTAATATGAAGAGTTGATAACAGAGTCTTGCGCTCCACAGGCTATTTGGGTGCTGTAGCCTGTCCTAGTTCAGGAAATAGATGTGGTGAGACACTTCTCCAAAAGTCTAAAATCCCAGTGCTGGACGTGCATGTAAGGTATACTGTGAAAATCCCCACCGTCATGGACTGTCAGCCCTCAATACTGCCATTTCCCTTGCTCATCACAGGTATTTCAGCATGCACCTTTGTGCTGTTTTTAAATAGTTTTATTGTAGGAAATCCCTCATGCCTCCTCTATCAATGACGTTGCTTACTGCTGTGAAATTGGCAGTTCAGAATTCATTAACTCCCAGCTGCAAGACAGATGGCATCTGTCTGTGGTGAGAGAAGGTTTGTTGAGAAAAGGCCTCGCAAATGCTTCCCCAAGGATGTCAGACCTCACTTCTCCTGAGAGAGACACAGGACAGACAGCCTTGATTACAAATAGGCCTAGATCTCCCTTGTTCTTTGTGGGAACAGGTGTTTCTTTTGCCTTTCTAGCTACAAACAACTAAAAACTGATGATTCTGGCTCTCAGTACATCTCATCTTTGGTACCCTGTGAGCATTATCGGCTGAAATTTGGAAATTAGGTGCTTTGGTCTCTATTGTGGCAGCCAGAGATGAAAAGGAGCAAGCCAAGAAGGTGGAGAGGAGATGGGCCATCACGCACGTGGTGTTGCTCTGTTAGAGCCAAAGATTTCTTTGAAAGATGGATGAAGGATGGTAGATTGCAACAGCCCTTGGCTGTGATTTCATGACACAAACCAGCTTGAAACCAAACGGAGAAAAATTAGCAGGAAAATGTTTCATTAGGCACGATCAGGTGTTGCCGTGGTCTCAACTCTGGTGTCAACCTGTCATTTTTGAGCATGCATCTAAAGCAGGACTCTGCAGACTTTGGATGAAAGGAGAAAGGAAAATGTTTGCTTGACACCTTCATTTGAAATTTCATATAAACAGACAGTTTAAAGCAGGTTCCTAAATACATACCACACTACATATATTCTTCAAACTACATTCGTTTGTATTCTTCCTAGCATATGAAGACTGGATGTCACCCTTAACTCTCCCATCGTTTCACAGAAATAGCAAGCCAGATCCTGATGTGAATTCAGGCATCTCTGCCAAAGCTGGTGGGGCTACACCAGCGTATTCCATTTGGGAATCTAGGTCGAAGAAAGCAGATGCCCAGTGCTTTATGGGCATTACATGCATGTGCACACACAGCATTATGGATTGAAAAGTGCAGCTACAGCATAAATGCTCCATTTGAAATTCTCTTACAACAGCATTCAAGCCTATACTGTAATTATACATATTGTATTTCCTTGTATTCAGACCCATGGGGAATTTATATTGTCCTTGCTAAAGCCAGAGGGACTGAAGGAAAGCAGTCATTTAATGATTCAGCTGTCTTGGGCTCTATGATTTAATCAATCATATGAAAGAAATTTTTAGATTCTTTGTGTTTAGAGTTCTCTTGTCTGAGCAGAAAATGTTCCCTTTTTGAATTGCTTTAATAGCTGTATTTATGCAGCTGAAAGTTCCTTAAGAAATGAAAGTAAAATCAAATTGCTGAGAATGCCCAGATAATTTATCGCAGAATATTCAATTAGAATATATTAATATTTTAGATTTCCATCATTAATTTAATATTCAGAGATTTAATTTAGTCGTTGAATTGCTGTAGTGCCATGCGTGGGTAGATTGTTAGGCTGAGTGCTTAAAACACCTGCCACAAATGGGTGAATCTCACTTTGATTCCCAAGAGCACAAATGCCTTTCTACTGACATAAGTCTTGCAGTAAAAACTCAGACAGTAAATCTTGCCTGTGCTCTGCATTTTTCCATAATTGCAGAATGGAATAATACAATCTTCTAGCAGAAAGAAATGCAAGAGCCTTATTTATTTATGCATTCAGATCCAGACTGAGCGGGAATTCGGTGCCTTGTGGTTCTGAGTATGTTGGTATGTTACTGAAGAATTTTATTTTGCCAGCCCAGCCTTGTTACTTTCTCAAGGAGAACTGTTGAAAATGAGGTTGGGGTTTTAAGGTGATTGGCATTTTGCAGACAAGTATTAAGGAACTCCCATTGCCCAATTCTGCTAAAAATACTTTCCTATTTTCCAAAATGCTTTGGGAATAGTAACATAAGCGGGAAAAAGACCCACTAAATCATAAAATAACAGCAAATCCTAATAAGCCATGCAATTTGGAAGTGATAAATTTTCCATGAAACATAATCCCAGTGGTATAAAAATAAATAAATAAATAAAAAGTTCAGACTTTTAATTCCCACAGAGCATAAAACCTGCGATTCTCTAACACCATTGGCAGCAACAAGATTCTGCTCCCATTCAGATCAGGAAGCATCAGCATAAAATTTCAGAAGCATCACAACTCATTGATGAGATTTAAGTGAAATCCTAGGATGATACCTTTTTGTTTGATTATTTATAGTATGAGTTAAAGTCAGGCTGGGGTTCAGGTGCCATCGTTACAGGATCAGCGGTTGTGTTGTGTCTTAAAACTTAGAGTCATGTATATGTATGATCACCTAATGGTACAGATCCTGGTCAGATTGGTGCTTGCATACATTTCTAAAAAGCAAAGGCAACATGTAAATACTAATATTGCAAGCATAAAAACAGAGGTGTTATGAAGAGTGAGACAGTGAAAATTCGGGGTACAGTCAGTCAAACAGAATGGTAGCCAGATAACAGACCTTTGGTCTGACCTCACATATGATGTTTTAACCTGTTTTGTAGTCATTCAGAATCGCCAGGGTGCAGCAGAGAGGGACACACTAATAGCTATTTGTGACCATAACACCAACTACTAAAAAAAAAAAAATGTAATTTAGATCTATACAGTCTTTGCTTTTCCATCCAGGGGCTGATCTTTTCAACCTGTGTGCATACGTGAGGGTGGTCTATGTTTCACAAATAAGAAATCAAGTCTGAAAGGGAGAGTGAGTCTGTCCAAGATCACAGAGGTATTGTCACAAGTGTGAGCAGCATTCTCCAGGTATCAACATCTGTTCCTGTCCTTGGGTTATTAGAAGAATCTCATAATGGATTCAGGTTTTACAGAGTATTCAGAAACCTTTTCTTGATGGTTATATTCAGCCACTGTATTTCATGTCTGAGTTCAGCTGCAAGGTCTGCACATCTGATCCGCTAATGTACAGGGATGCAAAGGTGCTTGTCTGCCGCCATCCAGGGACTAAGCAGCAGCTCTCAGTTGATTACACAACCCCCATCTAGCCATTACCTTTTAGCTCCTGCTCTGAGTTCACCTAGAGAACAGAAAAAGTAGGAAGCACAGAAGGATAAGTACCCCTCGCCTTGAACTGTCGTACCAGCCATACTGCAAAATAGTTCATCAATCACTCCAAAGAGTATTTAGCTGTAATACCCCATTGCACATATTGCAGCATATCATTACATCCCCATCCTCTACAGAAAGTGAGATAACTGTAATAGCCGCTCAGTATGGCTGTCATTATGTGTGGAGGCAAAGGCAGGAAGGCATAGTCAGAGCTAATGTACACGGCTCATGAAAGCTATTGAAAATCTGTAAAGACAGAGGGTATACAAAAACAGTGGGTTAATTTGCTAAGAAGATGATTTGGGTTTGCTTATGCCTTTTCCAAAGAATAATAATAATAAAGCTAAGACACAAACAAAGGACGTACAATCTGCCTCTCTGCTTCAATAGTTCATTATTTAACAGTCATCACCCACATTAGTAATAGGTTAATGTGGGACAAGGGTTCTGTGATGAATTGGAGTCCCAGAGACGTAGTGGGGGCTGTGTGGGTGTGAGTTTGGATTTGCAGAATGATGGTGCAGAAATAACCTTGACAGATAAGCTGTTGCTGAAATTCACTGTTTTAAGCTGGAATAAGATACGAAGAAAAAAAAATCCATACTTTTTCTTTCCTTACTATTGCATATGTTCTCACTAGTCTGCACCGCTGAAGAATTATATTCAGCACCCTGGAATTTAAGATGCCAGCTTTTAAGATTTTAGAGAATTTATTCTTGGGCTAATTTTAAGATTTCACTGCTGCAGTTAATTGTTTTATTTATAACAGCTGAGATTTTCAGAGATAAAGGTGTCACCGGCTAAATCCTTTCTCAGCTATGGCTAATGCAGACTGATGAGAAGCATAAGCCATGACTAGATTGGGGAGCAGCGAAGAGTGGATGTGCAGCAGTTTACCACAGTTTTGTTAAAGGCTTCATCTCTTTGCTATTTCTGTTTTCCACTGCTCTTACCAGATTTTTAATAATGACCATATTTTTAATAAGATTCATATTTGCTGCTAATTTCCTTAATTTAAAGGACATTTTCCTCCTAGCTGAACAGTTAGACAACTGAAAAACAAACAAACAAAACCTTGGATTATATTAAGGGAAACATTTTGCCCAAGGCAGTTTGGGTATATGCAGATGGTACTGAACATTTTGGCCAATGTTCAGCAGAGATTTTAAGTACGTGCCTAAATTTGAGCCTTTACATAGTTCCAATGTCTCTTCTGAGTCTATTTAGTGACTGAAAGCTGAGGACAGGAGCAGTGCCATACTGGATTAAGACCAAGCATTCAGCGTTATGCAGCACCAACCTCTTTGGCCATACCTATAGTTTTCCTGACAGTCCCTGTGTTATTTACATCTCTGTGCACAGACTGCAGGCATACAGAGGCCGTGCTTCCAGCTGTACACACCCATCCAAGCCTCGCATATTCTATGCAAGTATGTTCCTTTCTGTCTAGCAGACACCACCCAGGAGCCTGCCCTGAAAAGCTAGCCAGTAGACCTCGATTTCATACTTTGGGGAACTCGGTTTCATATTTTTGGTACTAGTTAAAGAAAGATGAATTTCTCTTCACCCCACAAACCATGAGAAACTTGTGCGTCCTCTGAAAGCCCCTCCAGTTGCTTTTCAGATTGAGCTCAGCCTTGCAGAGGGCAAGGATTGGCTGCAGGTGCAACAGATTTAGTCCTCCTCTCAGGGAAGGAATGAGGTGTTCTTGACTATGGCTGACCTAAACTGGGGGTATTCTGCAGGAAAAGCCTCTAGAAAGAGCCTCTAAGAAGAGCGAGGACTGTTTGTCTTTCATTAAGGATGAGGGAGAGATGCTGGCAAAGGGCTTCAAGGTGAGTGAATGTGCAGAGCATGGTGCAGGGTTCAGCTACGAGAGACTGGAGGGGAGAGCAAAGTTGTTCTGACCAAAACTTAAATGTCTTGTATGAAAGAGAGCAAGCTAGCTAACAAGCAGGTAGAAGCTGAAAACAAGGCTTTGGTGTTATTTAATATTGATGGAGGGTTGCTGAGCATGGAGGTAGCCTTGCACACCCCTGGTACCACCCCACCAGCAACTGATCGCATCTTGGGTATGAGATGGTGGGAGCCCCGTGTGTGATGGGGCTGTGCTTCGGTGCAGGCTGTGATTCCAGTAAGAGGATGCTTTAGAGCACTTTTCCGTAAATATGTGTAAAGGGTCCTCTCCCTGCTTCAGCTCTATGCATGATTTTGGGGATATATAGTTTGGATTGTATATAACTTCTAGAAGTAAAAGGGAAAGTCACACAGGATGTTCAGTCTTGCCATAACAAACCACTAGGGCATGGCCTCTGCCTGTAAAGCTTCACCTGAGCCTTTCTGCTTTGGGCATTGGGTTTTGGAGTCCAGCACAAAGCCTCTATGACTTGAGTTATAAACCCACAAACTGAAAGTTTATACTGGAAGCGTTAACAGAGCTTTAAATGCTGCAGTGCTGGCAGGCATCACAGGGAAGGATCACCTTCCAGATATTTTTTTCATTTGCGATCTCTGCTCATTTTAATCAAAATACTAAATGACCTGAGGAGGTGTTTGCACCTGTACTTGGTTTTACAGCCCTTCTGGGCTGTTTTGCAGTTGACTTACTTGATTTGTGCTTCGAGGCTTCGTGAGCTGTAACATTTACTTAAGCAAAGTAGCTAATTTTATTGTCATCAAAAGTGGGATGGTTTAAGGCAGAAGAAATGCTCAGCAGGCTTGTTGTTTCTGTCTGAGAAACGAAAGGAATGGGTGACGTTGTGAGAAGGTTGGACGTGGGGCCAGTACTTTCCCTGTTGGAGTAATTGGCCACGTGTGGTCCTCCAGCCCCTCTGCTGTGGGAAGCGGTGAAACTATGGCTCGCTGCGGTGCCCTGCTCAAAGAATTCAGGGCAAATGGCCGATCTGCTGTATTTCCAAGCCACTGTTGAAATTGTGGCAGCTAAAAGACAGTGTTTCTGCACACACTGTAAGCTATTTGGAGTTATTTCAGAAGTAACAGCGCTGGAAGGAAGCGTATTAGGAGAGAGGGGAAAAGAAATTAAGATTAAGGATCCTAACTAAAACGTGTTGCTGGTTATTCCGCAGCTCTCTTAAGGGATTTCAATGAGTTGGAAAGCAAAAATAAATGTTTGGCCATCTTAACGTTTTCAGTGGTGTGGTTTGTAGCAAAATGATGACACAATTTACTTACCAGTAAATAGCATTCAGCTGCATCTAACAAAAAGAAATTAGAGTAGAAACATCAGACATCATCAGAACATAAATCTTTAACAGAAGATTATAGCTGTTATTTATTATTCGAAAGCAAACAATTGAGAAGCAAGGTGGCAGTTTTCTTTCAGTGATGGGAAATGCACCCTCTATTGTCTCCATGAAAAAAGAAAAAAAGAAATAATGCACCAAAGCTTTCGCATTCAGCTTGATGGCAAAAACACTACTCGTTAGCATCTGTTTTTGCAGGGAAACTCCTGTTAAGAGAGGAATTTAAATATTGGAGGAAGCATTTCCAACAACTGTCTAGGTTTACTGAGTATTTTTCAGACAGTGTTATGTTTATGGTACAGATTTTTGTATGCTAAAGGAAAAGGCAATTCAAAATTTATGAAACAGCTGCTGTGCCTTTTGAGCACCTAAGGGACAGAGTGACACAACATATATGTATTTCTGAAGTCATTAAAAGACAAAAAAAACTTTCTATTATTCCTTTTGAACCATAACCCACAGTATCTGCGAGTATTAAAATGTTTTCTTATAATTTTTTAATTAGACACGAATACAAAATTTAACATTCAGGTATAACATGCTATTAGGAAATCAGCTCTTTTCTTCTTTCTGTAGCCATCCAGTTGTCAAAATGTCCCCCTCCTTTTTTTTTTTTTTAACCTCTTGTTCCTAATGAGACTTCCTCCTTCTCCCCACGACTCTTTATGTAAGCAACCTTAGCTCTTGATTAATCAGTAATTAGGGAAGGAGTCATACTGATTTCAAGCCTCTAGTATCATACTCTCAAACTGAAACTCAAGACTGAAATCTAAAGGAAAGCTGTAGTGTCAATATTATGCTATGTCTGAGCATATGATGACAAAATCATATCAGAGTCAGACCGGGCAATATCTATTTATACAGGCACAAATCTAAGCTGCTTAATAGGAGGTGTAACATCATCATAATTCTCTCCCCAGCTGCTTTCCACACATGCTCCCCGTTATTGCCTATTTTTGTCATGATCAGCACTCAATATTACAGCTTAAAGTTTACTGTGCCCTCTGTCATCGCAGCTGACACGTGCTGTTTCACTTCACTTTGTATTTGCGGAGCAGTTAGGGCCTAATTCAAAATTTAATGAGCCCTCATTAACCTCAGTGAGCTTTGGATCAATCCCTTGTAGTCTAATATTGTAATAATGCCAGGGTATTATGGAGTTAAAAGCTACCATACAGTGGTCTGAGGATAAAGTCACGGCAGGCGTGCAGCTTAATGGGGTATTAATTGGATAGAGGGTATTCATAAGTACAGAGCACTGAGTGTGTATATTGTTGAAAGAACAGAATAACTGCTGAGTGGTATGATCTTGAAGTAAGGAAAACCTGAGTTTCCCTTTCCATCAGTCTTTACTCTAATTGTGCCTCAGGTATTTAAGGAGTTAATCCAGATTGGGGAGAGTTTTCTGCCCGGGTTAATGGATGTTGTAATTGACAATTCATCTTCTCTGGTAATCCTGTTCTGAAGTTCTGCCCATGTTGGCTGCATCAAAACTGTTCCTCAAGAAGCAAAGTATTCTCACAAAGGTGGTAGTGTTGGAAAGGATTCATCAAAGGGAGCTGCTAATTACACACAACAGCTTTTTTCATTTCCCTTTTTCTTCTCTGGGATAAGGTGCTTTCAACACATCATTTAAAATAATGCAAAATGTTGTGTTGTCTGGGCTCTTGAAGCCGGTACACCTGCTGTAAGCAAGGCAGGCTCTGCATTTCTATGCACGGCTCGGAATACCGCCTTCGGGCTGTGCTGATGGAAGCCCTGCACCAAGGCACGTCAAAGCAGTCCTTATCAAATGTTTCATTCTGCTCTCTGCTTTTTACTCTGTTCAGATTTAAATATGTATGTCTTGCAGATGCTATATTTATTGAAAGACACAAATGGAAGGAAGTGGGCCAGGCTGTTGAGACGGTAGGAGAAGGTTCCCCGTAGTGGGGCCGTAGGTGGACCCGCTCTCTGGACCTGTTTTGCTGCAGCCTTCCTGTAGTTTCTCACACAAAATTATATGTACTTCTCCCATAGCTGCCCCAAATCCCTGGCTCGGAGCAGGGCTCATTCACCAAGCATCCAGCAGCCTTGAGCAGAGGCAGAGCTTGCCCCTGCCTGCAAAGGCAGCGGAGGTGCAGCCTGCCTGACTCCATCTCAGTGCTCACCTGCGCTGCCCAGACAGGCACACAAAGTACCTTGTACCTTGCAGGGGATGGGAAGACAAATACGTTCCTGTGTTTCTTTGTGTCAGGAGTGCTGCGATGATGGAAGCTACATCTGTACCTCAGGCGGTCTGCGGGGGAGCGTCAGGCAAAGCACAGAATCAATCCTGGTTGATTTAGATTCCCTTATGGGCTGATAGGAACTGGATAGCTGGGTGCATTAGCAAATCCTGTCTTATGCCCAGATTCCTTTAATGTGTGGGTCTCTGATGCTCAGGACCATTTTCCACTACTGTGCTCTGTCAGGTGATAAACCCTTAGGATAAAGAAAAACAGAAGGTAGCAATGGTGGTTCTTGTCTTTTTATACTGTTTTAGATCTTTAAAGGTAAAAGCTCTTGAAAGAAAAAGCATAGCAGCTTGGAGTATCTGTGGAGTCGTTCCAGCACCCTCCCAGTTCCTCCCAGTAACGCGGGCTGATGCAGACCTCTGGATGACCCCCCTGCATCAGCTGCCCAAACCTACCTGGGCCAGGCCAAGCAATAAAAAAACTCTAAAGACAGAGAGGGCAAGAGGGGCCAAACTTCCTGGCACAGGCGTGCAAAGCAGTGAGCAATGCAAGTGCTCAGCATCCCCACGGGTGGCTGAACATCCAGCACCACTTCCTCTTTCCCAGGGATACCAGGTCACAGCTTGGTTGTGGTCTCAGTCTGGTTCCAGCACGTTTTGCTGTCCCAGCTCCATAGCCAGGACACCAGGCTGCCACTGTCTGGTGGTAGCCAATCTCATGTGCGCAGCAACTGAAGGGTTTTGTTAATTTTCACATCTTTCCATTGGGGAGGACTGATTCCTTTCACTTTTAGAGCCTACAAATATTCTGCATGCCTTGCTTTTTTAAAGAGCTATTCCTTTCCTTCTGCGAAGCCACAGATGTAACAAGTCCTGTCTTTCCCCCATGCAGCCAAATGCTTTTCCCTTTGGGCTGGTGACAAGTAGCTTTTTCTCCATATATCTAGGGGGAAAAAAAAAAAAAAAAAAAAAAAAAAAAGAACAATCACATATGTAACCATTATAGAAATGTTTTTCTGGAAACTCCCAATGCATGCTAGCTCCAGAAGACATGTCCCAGTTATATTTTATTTTTAAGCAAAAGGCTGTATAGTAGCAGTCTCTGGAATACATGTGCCAGTTTGTGGTTCTCAGCACCAGTTCTTGCCTATCCCAATCCCATCTGTGAAACAGGCTTGAACATATACGCTAAGAAAGACTAGGAAATTCTGCTTGATTTGGTGCTGTCCGTTCATTCTTCAATTGACTAAGCACCTGCTAAAATGACCTTTCCCTCTGAGCTGTTCTGCAATGCTCTTTCCTCCCCTCCAGAACAATGCTGTAGCCTACATTCCTGCCTTCCTCTTTGATGTCTTCCGACTTTCCTTGTGCCTTCTCTGCACTTGTCTCCTGTTCCTCCATTTGGTGGTCTTATCTGCTTCTGCCTTCACGCTTTAATTTTTGCTGTTGTGCAGTCCTGGGAACATTTCCCTGTGTGCATTCTCCATCTCAGATAGCATTGATCCTGCTGCTCTGCCATTCAAAACCAGGAGTCAGTCATAGTCCCTGAGAGCTGTGCGGTCAGCCAAGTCTCTAGCTCTTGCACTTTCAGTCTCCATTCTGACTTCATTCCAAATCTTTCTTTACATGCATAAGAGTAAGAAATATTGAAAAATAATAGGAATAAAAATTGAGTGGACTTGCAATGACTCTGGGAATTGAGCATGTAAATACAGTGCAGTCTGTGATGAGACCTTGAGAAATCCCATTGTCATTGCTACTTGGACTTAAGTACCAGTTAAATGTCCCAGTTACAATATTCTTGAGAGGTTGCTGTATTACAGGACAGCGGGGGTGGAAGTATGGACGTTTTGCAGCTGAGGGGATTGCTTTAACGATCAAATCAAAGTGTGGGAGTTTTCATTAATCTTTTTCATTCAGCCCTTCTGGTTGATTTTTTTTTTTTAATTTATAATTATATATCTATGTGATTGAGAAAGTTATTTATTCATTCAAATTGATGATGAATGATCAAGAAGAAAGCATGGACAGGATGCTTTTAGAGCCTTTCAGCCCTGTAGTTGTAGCCACTTAAACTGATAGCTTGCACTGGAAAATGGAATGTGAATCAGAGAAAACATGGGAAATAATAGGAGGAAAATGCAGAAGCCATTTCTGATGAGTTATATTAAACCCAAAGATCTTCCACTTCATAGAGAAATTATTTAAGTTTCATGCAGCTTTTGAGATTATGACAAGCTGAACAACTTGTTCTGGCTTGGTGCTCAAGCGCCATATGGTACTACTTCAGCAATTTGATGTGATATTATGAATAAGAGTGTATGAGTAGTGAAATGTTTTGGGTTTTTGTATCATATTGGCCTTCTGCAGTAGACATTAAAAACGAATTCTGTTCAGAGTAAGGGAAGGGGAGAAGGAAAAAAAGATCTGCAGGTTTCAATAGCATAATTGCAGCAAGCAAAGGGAGAATGAATTTATGGTGATTAGGAAACCAGTTGCTAACAGAATCCCTTGGACAGGTGGGAACTATCCATATTCTAAAGGCACTGTTTTCCTTTTAGGTGTTCTCTGCTATAATGCTAATGTTGTCTTCGAGGAAACCTCCTTGTGTGCTGGATTCTGTGTTCAAGTCTAGCGGTTTGCAAATAATAATTGCTATGAAAGTGGAAATTAACTCTGTGTAAAAATAAAATTTTAAGATAATTAAGTAATCTCAGACAAGTATATGAAAATGATTGTCAAGAAAAGGTAATAAAATCACGATTTGTTTGAAGAAGGATCATCCCTACTCCTTATGCTACTTCTTGCCTGGTGGTATGTAGTTCTTCCCTTACATCATGCTGCAAAAGCAGTTCTTGGGGAGGAGAAAGTGAACGTGACTGCTAAATTTTTGAAGAAAGCTATCTTGTATTTATTATTTCTCTTGACATATGTAGTATGCACATGTGGTACAGGTATACATTCATTCCTCGTGTGGTTTAGGCAGTGCCATAAATTGGACTGGCAAGTAACCTATATAGTGCTCATTTGATGAGGCTTTACCAATATTCTGCATTCTTGTAGTATCTTGTTGTTGGGATTTCAGAGAAACTGTAAAACCTGCCAGAGGGGCTGTTAATAGATAGAACCATGGTTTTCTATTTGCAATTCATGGTCACTTCCCTTTGTATATAACCTTTTCACAAAGCAATTCTGAAGGACTCTGCGGCAAGTAAGTATACCAATTCAACCTATAGGTAAATTGAGGTTCAGATGAATTAATGGACTTACCAAGGTCCCGGGTACTAGTGGCTGGCCTAGGAGAAGATGGAACGTCGGGTATAATTTGCAGTTCTGTAAGAGCGTTTTAACAGTCTGTAAGAGTGTTTTAACAGTCAGCACATAGTGAACTCTGTATGCATAGCAAAACCAATTTCTGAATATATATGTTATAAACTAGGATGGATTTGTTGCAATTGTTTGTGTAAACCATACATCCGGGAGTGCTGGTAGCAAGACACAGTGAATGGAAAGGACTGTGTCAGGATTTAGCTGTGCCTTGGGATGTATTAGTGCCAGCCCTAGTGAGCCCAGAGGGGTTGAGACAGGACTTGGCCACCAGTACAGGTCTGCCAGGAGGAATCCCTGGGAGGTGGAGGGGCGACACGGGCTGTCTGAGGATCCACGACTTCATTCTTTCAGAAGGCCAAGACCTTCAAGTGCAGGAGAGAGATCAAAGCTGGGGCTTTGACCTGGCAGCTTATGGGATATATCAATATTGGGTAATTCTATCTTCCATTTTCAAATATCTTTTCAAATGGATAACAACAACAAAACCATGATGTAGACAGAAAAACAAGGGCTTCCAGCCTGTCTGGAGCAGAGACCGTTGAGGTGAGGTTGTGTGTCAGCCCTGGTCAGGTACCGCTAAAGGCCTACTGGCCCAGGACTACTGTTGTTGCTTTTGAAGTGCTTGCTCAGAAGCAGCAAAGGTCTCCTGACCCTTGGGGTGTAAAGGAGCATTTATCACATACTCACCAAGACCTCAATCTCTTTGTCAGCTGTGAAGGAAGGAAGGTCTGTTCTGTGGGCAGCAGGACTGATGCTCCTCCCTGGCAACAAAGGCTTTGACAAATGCACCCCTGTTAAATGAAGGAGTTGGGCCACCTTTAACCCAGACAAGCAAGAGGAATCTCCTGTGTATCACTACCCTCACAGACTCCTCAAAATAATTGTTCTTTGCAACGTTTAGTTTCTTCTAACAACTAGTATACTCATTTTTTTTCTTTTTTTTTCTTTTGAGTTAGAGAGAGGTTTAAAAAAAAAAAAAGGGGGGGGGGGTGCTATTTTCAATTCTTGTCATTCAAGCTCTTGTGGAAACTTGTGTGTGAAGCTTTGCACACACATAAAAAAAGCTGCCTGATAGGCAGGGAAATGTGGTCAGTGAAAACACAAGTGACTGGTTAGATTGATGCAGAGCTGATCACTTGAGTGTTTAATGGGATGATGGAATAAGTAGTTGTACTAAATGCATGCCTTGAAAATTTGGCCCTAAGTTTCTTAGTCCACAGTACAGCTAGAATAGGAGAGTTTTAATGGACAAATGCTGGTTTGAACACAAACTGTTCATGTGGATAAGTGTCTGTTTTTTTAAAAATATAATAATTTTCAGGCAGCAATTTCTGGGTTTGTCATGTCTGGATGTTTCCCTGAATTTGTTTTTCAAATGGCTTTTGGTTCAGAATAGTTTCAGTTTATAATGTGCATAGTGCCTCCACGCCACTGAGCTGACTGGCTTTCACTGGCTGTTTTGCATTGGTTTTCTCCTCTGAGGTTTCCTTTCTTCTTGTCTTAATATATTCCCAGTTGGAATTGAGTTTCTGAAGGGAAAAAAAAAAAAAAACCTGCATTGCTGCAGTGATTTTTAGCAGTTGTATCCTTTTATGCATCGTTCTCACACAGTGTGAACATTTTAACCTTTTCTTAATTATTAGCATTTCCATTCCCGCTGTTCATTAATCTATCCTGGGCAAGGACCATGATGTGTAACCCAGGGATGCTGCAGCAGCAGCCTCTCAGCTCTTGCTCTGTGGAAGCCTCCACCTACAGAGATTTTCGTGGGGCATCTCCTGTTTCCCTTTTGAAGTCTGAACTTAAAACTGATTTATTTATTTTGTAATGGATAGGTTGGCTTGCCGTCCTGGTGAGTTATCTCCTTTTCTTAAGCTCTTTGAAGCACTAGATATGCTAAAATGTTGTATAAATCCAAGTAGCTCTTACTGCTCTCGAGTAATAAACGGTGCATAGCGTATTCATAATACAAGTACACAAAACCAATTGCAGCTGAATTATGGCTGACACCTGGTAAAACGTAAAATGAGGGATTGATAGAAATTAAGCGGTAAATTTTCTAACAAGTTTGAGGTCCAGTTTTCTTCCTATGACTCCAGTTCTCACTTGCAAATTGAATTGTGGATTAATCTATAGCTTTAGCTACCTGACTGTTGTTCTCAGATATTTAGTAGTACGTGGTTTCAGACTTCAATTCACAATTGAATTGCAGACACAAATGCTGTCGATGCTGAGAGAGGCTAAATGACTTGGAAAAAGTCAGAAGGGAAATCCAGGGTGTATTTGAGAACTGAACCAAATCTCCCAAATCCTCTAGTGTAATCCCCCACTGCCATACCTGTTTTTTGTTTGCTCCTGAGCTGTTAAGGTATTGATGGTGGTAACCTTTAAGCAGAGCTTATAAGAAATTTTCATCAAATATAGTTTTAAATATACAATTAAACCAAATCGAAACTTAGTTTGTGTTTCACGTTCACGTTATCATTGTTACTGATGAATTTTTTTATGATGAACAAAGGTCCAAGAGTTCAAAACTTGACAGTTTTTTGAAATGATTAAGATTCTATTTTTCACATAGGTTTTGTTCTGTTTTATATTGCTTTTCTGCAGATAAAGAAAAAGCCCGGTTTCTCAAGAGCTGTTCTTCAGAACATAGTTGTGTTGTGCTACTGAAATATTAACTGGTAACTCTCAAGTTCATTCAACCTAAGCTTTCTGAACTACGGATAGTGAAAATGTAACCACTTTCTTCTTGGTGAGCGTATAGTACTTAAAAATGTTCAGGAGTCCAGGGCTGGACTAACAGCGCTGCTTTTGATGTTTACGATAAAGCTTTAGTAGCACTTTTGAAATCCTCATATGCAAAATAGTAGCTCTAAATTAAACAGGAATATCTTCGCATAAAAACAAGGCAACCTGGAGCATGATCAAGACAGTAATTTTTCGTTGTCCTACCCAGAATGGTTACAACTTTCATACTTCGCTTTTAACACTTTACTGCTTACGTCGAAGCAGGAAGCATGTATTCCCTGCCACCGCACAACGATTTCGGTACATCTCATAACTTTGTCCCGCTCCCTCCTGCACGGAAACACTGAAAGCTCTGCTTGAATCCAAACACACTCTTTAATTTCCTTAAGATTTATCTGCAGCCAAGGCGTATTTGAACAGCTTGCTGCGTTCACGGCTTCACTATGTTTTGAACATGTTGCTGTGTTTGGATGGCAGGAGGTTAGGAGAAGATAGCGCCGCTCGGATGCGTGCTGTCGTCGGAGAGGTGCTGTTTGACCTTTAACTCCTTGTTTTCGTGCCTGATGTGCAGTGCTGTTGTGCATATGTAATGATATCAGCTGTGTGCTGGTAAAGCAAAAGAATTTTAAAAATTCTTAGTAGCTGGGAAACAGAGAGGAAAAACGTGAATATTGGGAAAACACTGGTTTTCTTCAGTGGCTGCTTCGGCTGCACCTGCCAGTGGGTGCTAAGAGGGCTTTGTTCAGAGCTTGATTGAACATTACTCAGGGGAGTTTTGGGGCCAAGTCTCCTTTCTTGCCAATGGTTTCTTTCTCCTCATTAATTAGCAGCTATACCTGTTTAAAGAATTAAGCGTGGGAGAGCTTTTATCAGCATGTTACCATTTGAAATGTCATGGTGTTCTCTTGATCAGGGTTAGAAACATCTGACCAGAAAGTCTACAGTATTTCAAGACAATATGTGTGACACATGAAAGTGAGCAGTTGATGGTGGTGCTATTGAAAAAGTCAGTCCAAGTATATTTTCTCCAGCATAATTTCCCAATGCTCAGATATTTGAAAGTCAAAAGATTTAATACTCTTATCCATGGAGTATTTAAATTCAAGCTTGTGTTCTCGAATGTTTTAATTCAGTCACTTGGTGTTGCTGCGAAATGCAGAACTGTCACTGGATTGCAAGTAAGGATGGTTGGGAGTACGTGGTCCTGCCTGCCAGGCTGTCCCGCCTCACCGAAGCAGAGCATGCAGGTGCTGGAGGACTGGGTCCCATGTGGGGTAGTACAAAGTTGCTGTGAAGTTGTACGAGGTTGTCACCAATGTGTGATTTCATTTATTTAAAAAAAAAAAAAAAAAAAAAAAAAGATTAAAAAAAAAAAAAAAAAGTTGGCAGCTCCCAGCCAGAGTAGTGCTGCTGATCCAGCGTATGATAACATGCCAGAAGGGCAGTTCAAACACAGGCACGGGTAGTTTTCAGACGTGAACTGCACAGCAAGCAGGCTTCATTGCAGGACATCCACCTTTCCATTTCAGCTGCTGCCAGCCGCATACATAAACAGGTGCAAATCCTGGTGTGAAGTATCTCCAAACTGTTCGGTCTCATTAGGTCCCTCACCAGTTTAGAGTAATTGCTGACATGCCAGGTTTACCTTGCTTTCAGAAGTGACCATGATGAGATTTGCATCTGTTTAGCTCTTTCTGATAACCGAGTGCTGACATCCTCATAAGTGGAGCACGGCGTATAATGCCTACGAACCGAAATCACAGCTTGCACCAGGGTTGTGCTAATAAGTTTTGTCTAGAAACGCATAGATTTCTGTGATTTGGCTGGGGGAAGATGTAGGGCTGGCAGCATGAAGTATGCTTAGATGGGGGGGAGGGTTGTTTTTTCTTTGTTTGTCAAGGACCTGCCTCACTTGTGATGTGATTGGAGATTAATTTCAGTGGATATTAGTATTTAAAAGGATTTTCCCCTTGTCTGTCTCTTAATCCCTTTTTGCTGAATGTATGCTTTGTTTCTCTCTGTTCTAGACTGAAATTCGTTGAAAGGGATGGGGAAGAGTTTGTATTTGCCTTTCTTGCAGCCTGAGCTCTATGTGGTTCATGTGAATTCATCTTTCAGGATAGAACACTTAAAAGCAAGAACTCCTCTTTGTGTCTATGGAAGGGTAAAATCAAGCTTCTCCTACAGTGCATTTCAAAGTGCTTCATTAGGAAACAAGAGCATTTTACATTCACATATCCTAACCAGAATTCGTTTTGAACAGGCTCGAAGGCAAATAGAAGGGTTTTATAATGTGTAACTCAGCTGAACTGCCAGCGTTCTGCAGAGAGACATCCTTTGTGCCAAGCTGAAAATGTCATAGGCTAGAATGAAATGATAGTATAAAGTAAAATTCTGAGATTTTCCTTTAAAAAATATGTTTCAGACGGACACAATAGAGCTGTGCTTTTAAAGCAGTCAGACCTATCCCCTACAGATTAATTAGTAGTACAACACTTCATTTTGAAAAAGGAAGATGGTAAAGGTGCATGGATTGAAAAACTTGCCCAAAGTCTTGAAAATAGATGGAGACTAGCCAGCAAGAATGCACTGCGGGGATGCAGAAAAATGTCTAGAGACACACAGAAAAGCTTCAGCCACGTGCCCTCTCCTGAGAAGGCAGCATCGCCCTTCTGGGGTTCAGCACGCTGTTCCCTCCTGCATGCAGCCTCTCCTCAACCCACTCTGGGACTCTCGGATAAATAATTCCTTTTCTTTCAGTCTGGGAATTATAATATCCCTTGGCCATCACAGGAGATCTGTAAGGCAGACCAAATCCTCTCTGCACTCCAGCCTCTGCCTTGCTGAGAAAACAGGTCACATTCTGATCCTGAAAGACGTTACTATTAAACTTTACTATTAGTCTAGAGGGAAGAAACAATATCAAACCAGATAGTTCAGCTTTGTGGAGGATTTAACATGCTCTTACAGTGACCTCATGTGGAACAAACCAGCCACCTTGGTGCCCTACGCTGGGGCAGTAACGCTGCTCATCAGAGACAGTGGCATCTCTGATCTTGCACAATTCTCTGCCTGATGCTGCAGCACATTTCATTACTCATCCTGGGGAAGGAAAAGTTGATTTCTTCCCAGCTGGAATGAACTCTCACCTGTAGGAAAGGCTTCTCCATTTATTGTTGCAGAGGCACAAGCTGCTTAGTTCGTGTACATTCAAGAGGCCAGAACCAGTGCTTGTGTTCAGCAGTTCAAGTATCCAACTTTGTTCTTTGCATAATAGCTTTAATAAATGTTATATCGGTTTTAATATCGTGGGTATTTCATTTACAAGGTGATGATGTGTTTGTAGAGCATGCAGTGCATTTCATTTAGCAGTTACATGCACTGAGGGATGCATTGAATAAAATATTACTTTAAAATTAAATGATTTCTTTAATTCTATATACAGGCTCTCTGGGTTGATGCATATTACATCTGATCCAAATGCTGATGTAACTTCAGTAACCTAGTTCTTCATGCAGTGTAATTTTTTTCCATTGTGTTGTCCAGTGAATTTTATGGGTATGATTTGTTAATATGTTCATTTTTATGCTATTCAAATAAGAAGGCAAGTAATTCCACTGCAGTAACTGATCATGCTGTGAAATTAGGTTTTGAGAGCAAGCTTTAAAAAGAAATAAGGGGTCCATTTGCTTTTTTTAAGAGAACTGTTTCTGCCATGGTGTTGACTTTGCCTTTGTGAGATTCTGTAGCTCTGGAGTGTTTCATGGGAGACAGTGTTGCAGCTCCTCAAAAGTAATTCCCAGCTGAGGTTAGGGAGAGTGAACGTGAAGTCTGAGACTCATCGGTGCGAAGGACACTTGGTCCAGCAGAGCCGCCACCTGAGGAGAGGTAACGGACAAGGCAGTGAGAACAACTTGGATTGTGTATGACCAACAAGTGCTTTGAGCAATGCCAGCTGGAGGCAGGACAGGTTCCCCTTTTCAGCCTTCCCCACACAGATGGAGCTGAGGACATGCCCTCCTTTGTGCTATCTGCTGGCTGAGGCTGTGGGGCCCCTCCTTGGGGGTCCCGCCTTCCCCAGCATTACACACATCACACCAGTAGCCTTCCACATTTGGGATGCACTGAGAAGCATTAAATTGAGGTCAGCTAGCTGAGGGCTTTCCTTTTGAATGTCTACCTTCTGCCTTGTTTGAGAGCATGTAGAAAGAGAAATCAAGGCGTTCGGCCTCCATGCTACAAGAGTCACTCGTGTTGAGTCACTTAAAAGACACAGGAAAAAAAAACACATCCTGGGGATTCATCGGCTGTGCTGCTGAAGGAGTCCACGAGACCTCTCAAGTACCTGCAGGCACAGTTTCTAAGCCCTTGGAAGTTTCATTCCTGTGGTGTTTGATATGTTATCCAACAGAATAAAATATTTCCAGTCAATGTTTTAAACATGTTCGGCACTAGCCAGCTAGTGCAGAAAGGCCAACAGCAAGCACGGATGAGACAGCCTGCATCCCAAACTGCTCCTGTTTTACACTTACCAATAGAGAACTGCTGGAAATTGCAGCCCCTTCATTTGCTGCTCTCACAGGGGATGGGGAGGGAGAGGAAAAAAGCTTTTGGGGAGCTGAAGCCACCAGCCCTATGCTTGATGTGCTCTCCTGCACGTATCGGTGAAAGGTGCAGCTGCTGCACTGCGGAGTAGAGGTTTTGTTGCATGAAGTAGAGATAAAAGGGGAGTGAGTTCATCCTGCAGACTCTGGTTCATCAGTTTCCCATCCAGAAGATGGTCCTTCCCTCCCAGAAATCCTGATAATTGCTCAGAGAGATCAGGGATGAGCCCAGCCTGGATGCTCAGAGGTAGGTGGCTGCTTTTGGGGTAGGGCACTGGATCTGAACACACAGATCCAAGTCCTGCTTCTATCTGCAGCTGGGTCCATGCTAGAGCCAACCTGAGAGGGAGATTTTCAGGGCTGAAATCTAGGTGAGTTGAAAGTCCAGCTCAGCATCCTGGATTTCCACATTTTAGATGTAATCCCCCTGGGGAAGACCAGCTGGATTCAGTCTCCACAAACCAACATCATCCCCAGCACAGCCTGGAATTACTGCTGCAACCCAGAAGATACCAAAAGGCTCTTCTTGGCAAAACAGATATCTCTGATTTCAAAGAGGAAAAAAATGTCTGAATAGTGGTAGATTGGCTTAAGCAGATGATACTTCTTCATGTCCTTGTAGCATGATTTCTAAGGCTGTGTGAATACATGTGTGACACAGCAGCAGGTGTTCAGCAAGTTTCCACCAGATCATTAGTTGCTTTGTAAATCAGCCTTGTCTGATGAAGTGGGGGGAGAGGGGAGGCATTCAACTCAGTGGCTGGAAAGTTGACCTCAGTGAAGCTATATGGGAGTTGCATCTTCTGGTAATTACATTAATTATATTCTCAGGGACTTCTAATTTTCCCCGTATTGAGAACAGGTAGAAGCTGATTTTGCCCCTCGTTCCAATTTCACCCTTCCTCCCCCTGCACAGGACTGCTTATCTAATCAGCCACTAGTGTTTTCTCTGACAGTCTCGCAGCTGTAGTAACACTCAGTCTCAGTCACATCAAACAACTAAATGACTTTCATTCACGGCACCTTTTGTCTGATCAAATAGGTAATTACTATGTGAAATTAAAGGCTTCTTTAACAAAAAAGTTCTATATTGTTCCTGACTGACAGAAGCAATACAAAGAGAAAGTGCCATGATTCAAATGCCATGGTGACACCAGCCCCATCTTTGAAGCAATCAAAGGCATTATTTATACGCACTCCACTCATTTGAGTGAAAATAAAAACTAGGCAGAGCCAGACTGACAGTCTTCCTTTAATCTTTGCTACCCCCCAGAACGCTTTCCCTTTTTTCCTTTTTTTTAAAGGAGTGTATCAGCTTATGCAAATAGTAAATATGACAGGAAGATCCAGATGTTTGAAATGTATTAGTAGGAACGGTGAAATTCCCCCTGTCAGTAAGCAGGGTACTGTCTCTGATTACCAAATGATAACAGGGTAATTCGTGCTATTGCTTTTGGGACTAGCGCTGTTGATTTCCTTGAAGGAGAAACCAAAATAAAGGCGCCGCTTTGAAAATGAAGAATTTCAATATTTATCCCCAGAATCTCTTCTTAAAGGCAACATTTCTTCCTCTGTTCTCTCCCTCTCTGTCCTTTAATCGTTTCCTCTCTCCACTGACAAACATCATTCTCTGCTCTGCATTTTACCTCTGGGAGAGGTAGATTTACCACCGAGGTGCTTTCAATCCAACTTCCACAAAGGACTGATGATAGAAAATGGAACGGATACCGTTTCTTGAAATGTTTTTCTTTAACGAAGGCCACAGGGTTACTGCAGTCAGCAGAACTAATCGGGGAGCCTGGTTCTGCAGCATTAGCTGGTGCGACGGAGGTAAAGGGAAAGGTAAACATAAAGTAAATATGCCTGTTTGTCTATCAGCTATTAGCGGCACCCGGCTGCCAGAGACTGAGTCAAGGTCATGTTTGAGCAGGTAGCAGTGACAAGAGATCGCGGTTCTGAATTATGCCAACAGGGAGATACACTATATTTGCACTCACCCTTCCTATGCTGTAGGCCAAGTGGGTAAACTTTAAATGTAAGCTGCTTGGTTTTTGCCGTAGTGATGCACAGGGAAGCTGGAATTTAAGGAGCTGGTTTGAAGTGAGGGGAGAGAGCAGAGGTGCTGAGATTGGCACACTGCAAGGATGCTCATGCCTCAAGTGTGTCCAGTCTGTGTGGCCGGGTCAGACCGTACCCACGAAGCTGGTGGGAGTCGCAGAGCTGTGTACTAACACGATATGTTATCCGAACCCACACACTTACAAGTACATAAGGAATACTAATAGTAATATGCTGAAAAAGTGTGGTGTCTCTGTTATACGTGCCTACATAGAGGATGTGCTTTGTACCCGTGTAGGATACACCCAAGCAAGTTCTAGAGGTGAGATGACAGCTCAGGCAAAGTTTCTCGGCAGCAATCACAAGTCTTGGAAAGAATAGATTCCCCTCATCTGCAGAAGTAGCACGGAGCTAGCTGAAAGCCACTACTATACAGTACCGGCAGGAATTACTGGCCACAAACCTCTTTGGATCAAACTGTGGGTCATAAATCCAGCTGGTTCACAGACTCATTTGCCATTCTCCAAGCCTGCATCCTCCATGGCCTTCGCTCTTCACTATGGTGTCCCCACTGAGCGCAATTGAGTGTGGAGTTTTATTAGAAGCAGAGCTGCTTGTGGAAGATCAAACACCAATTGTAGGCAAAAATAGGATTTTTCTCATCTGCCTCTAGCTTGGAATAGGAGGCCAATCCTTCCTCTGCTGCCCGTGCTGTACATGAGGTTATTCATTAGGACTAGTCAGGAGCTTGAATTAGAACACAGCTGCCAGTCGTTGAGTAGTTCATCACGCAGAGAGCAGCCCCCCTCATGGCTTGCAGGATTGCGTGGGAGTCAAATGAACCTCGAGAGGCTGTTAACCTGCACATCACCAAGCAGGGAGAGCAAGTTGCTTGAGGGGCAGCGAGTGAGCTCCAGTTCAGGATCCCTTGCAGACCAGTCCCTCCTCCCTAGTCCTGGAAGGGCTTGTGTGTGGTCCTCCAGCTAGAAGGTGCATGCACAAAATAGGTGCTTGACATCGAAATGCCTGCTGAAGCCTGGGAAGAATGGCAGTATGTGGATGCGGGCTTTCTCTATTCTTGTGCAAGGTTCCCTGTAGCTAAGGTTTAGCAGCATAGGATATTGCTACCTGTAAACTGAAGCTTACTGCTTTTGCTGATTGATGAAGGCACCTATGGTATTTGCTGGTGTATAGGAAAATGTAATCTAAAAAGCTTAAGGGAAATGATGTATAGCGGACCTCTAAATGGGTATTTAGGAAAAAAAAAAAGTCAAATACAGAAAAGAATAGAAAAATTCAAAAAATTACTTTGAAATGTCCATTTAATGATAGTTTGGGAGTGGAATGAACAGATAAGCGGCAATAGGGAATAAAGACAGCAATACACTTCACTTAACATAGCACCAGAGATCCCGTTTGCATAGCTTCTGGTGTCAGAGCTTAGCCCGTTACCAGGAAATGTGCACTTTAGCAATGGAAAGTTTGATTTCTAACCTTAAAGATACAATCTGTTTTCTTGGATTTGTTTCAAACTCTGCAGTGCCAGCTGCATAAAATACCACTAAGCTTTTGCACAAAGAGACATTTATAATCACTTTACCCTGTAGCAGAAAAAAATGTCTCCATTTAAACACTCATTTTGAGTTCATAGGCACATTAAGGACAAACTTTAGATCTTAATGAGGTGTAGGAGGGTTTTTTTTCCCCTTGAGTTCTGTTTTCTGTTCTCTTATAGATCACACTATATTTCAGAGCATTAGGAAGAGAGATGCTGAATCTTTAATGTGATGTGAAACAAAAGAAAAATTCTGAACTGCAACAGAGATGAACTTCAGAGCTGTAATCTCTTTAAATCCTGATCCAGCTCTCACTGAAGTCAATAGAAAGACTTCGATTGATTTCAGCTTCTAAAACTCAGTGGGTTATGTTGGTTTTTGTCTTGTTAGTATAACAACTTTCACTTTTTCCTTTAGAATTTAGTTCTGGTAAGTTTATCAGTATAATAGCCTTCCAAGAGTCATTTCAGTAGTAATAAAATTGCATTCCTTACACTTAGGGCTGGCTGGAGGCAGTGATCAACAAAGAAAGGGTTAAATTGAGACCTCCTCCACCACCTTCCCTGGTCTCTTCTGACTCCTTTCATCCCACTAGACAATTTTCCACCCATCCTTGGGAGTGTACCTTTCTGAACCCCACACCCAGACCCAGCATCAGTGGTTCAGAAATCACCAAGGGATGCGCTGTGGTCTGTGTGCACAGCCTTTCTTGAATGCTCAGCCACTTCTTCATGCCCTTAACACCGTGCATCAGCCTTGCCCAGGGCCAGGTTCCTTACACTGCCGTGCTGCACCCCTGCGTTCCTGAAATCCACCACAGCAAGAGCTTCTGAAGCTCCTGAATTTGTCTGTTTTATAATGGGATGAAAACAAAACACTTCTAACGCCTTTAATTTGGGAAAGCTAAGTTGTGTGAAAGCATTCCTTTTTTTAATCAAAAAGGTTATGTTGTTTGGGTATTTTGTTGTTAGATTGAATTTTCTGCTCTCTGTGTCTCTGATGAGAAGTGACCACAGAGTTTAGTACTGTGGACGTCTTCCTATAAGCAAAATGCTCAAACTCTGGAGTATTTTTCATTTCAAAAAAAAAAAAAAAAACCTCATCTTTCAGCTAAGATACAAATTGTGGAAAGCATGTTCAGAATTTTACCTTAAAACTGCAGACCTGATCAATTATGTTAGACTATCTAGAGCATGAACATAAATATTAACCAAGGGCTCTGTATGATTCAACATTTGCTTGTCAACCTTTGTCCCCTTTCCCGCCTTCTATAGCTAAGATACCAAAGGTTTTGGTTTTTCTTCTCGGTTCTGAAGTATGAAATTCTAGAAGCTGGCTTTGATTATTAAAAAGTATCTATCTCAAACCTTTATTTGCATCTGAGCATTTTGGCTGTCTTCTTTGTGTAGCTGCTTGCCTTTCATTCATATTAAATGTTTGCAAGTAGGAAGAGAATAAAGAATGTGAACAAAAGGCTTTTAAGGCTGTATCCTGCTGGAAAGCAACCTAGAAGTCATGACCATGAAGAAAAAAAAAAAAAAACTAGTGCAGTAGCTTTTATATGTGCTGCCTTTTACTTCTGCAGATCTTAAATGTGATTTCTCATTGTATTTCATGACAGATTTTACCATCGACTGTAGCAATAGAAAAGTTATATACGTGATGCTTGTGTGCAAAAGTTAAGGTCTGAATGGAAAGGGAGGTCACCTCTGACTTTTTTACCATATAAAGCTTACTAGGTACTTTAGTAGGATGATCAGTCTAATCCCACCATACCTGGTTCACTTAGCAATGAGCATTTTCAGATAAAAATAGTTCTTTCTGATAACCGTGAGTCAAATCTTATAAAATACGGACCTGCTTAGGTCCCAGTCCGACTGTGGCTTGTTCGTGTGAGAATTGCCACTGATTTCAGTAGTCATAGAGCAGTTGTAGGATTGGAAAATTGTTGGAATTTGCCATTAGGGTTGTATAAAAAATTATGTTCTTAATAACCATGAGGGAACAATTGATGAAATAGTTTATGAAGATGTGCCTAATTTACCATGCTTTGTAGTGCTAAAGAGCAGGCGCTGATTTCTCAGCTAGTGTGCAAAGGTGTATTTTTTGTTCTTGTATCCCCTCAAATCCAGGGGTTGTTTTAGTTTCTAACTTGTGGATGAGCTTCGTTGCCTGAACAGGGATTGAAGTACTGTTTTGTGGTATGCACCAGTACAGCCAATGGGACTGAGATAATTTGGATTTGAGAGTACTTTTTATTTTATTTAAAATAAAAACATGCTGGGTAGCTGGGCACCAAGATGTGCCATAGTGTATACATGCTGCACAGCATAAAACGACATGCACAGAGTGAGAGCTTTACCTGCTGGATGGAATGGGAAGATTTATTGTTTGCACTGGAATTCGTCAGAGAGCAGCTCCAGGATACTCCCCAGGAAACACTCGGTGACAGAGCCAGAGCCCGCCAAGCAGCTTGTCTGGTCATGGGGAATGAGTCAGGAGCATGGAGAAATGGCTGCCCACTTCTTCAAAGAGTTCACCTATATAAAGCTGCAAAGCAGAGGTTGATCTTAGTCTCTGTGAATGCAATCTCAATGCTGCCACTGATTTACCGTTGAATTTTTTGCAGGTGGCTTTAACCTCTTGGTCAGTTTTCCCTATGGAAGAACAATTTATGCCTGCTACGTATATGCCTTTCTGTGGGAAGATGCTAAACTGGAGCCAGATCAAGGCTTCCCAACGCTGCAGGTGAAATGAAGTGGCAGGATGCTGCTGCCACGGAGAGGGGATGGAGCTGGGAGCAGGAACGGAGAGCCCTGGGTGGGCTGAGCGGAGCGGTGTTCCTGCAGGAAAGACAGATGTGCATAGAAATGGTCACCCCAGCTTTTGGCACTGCCATTTCCCTTTTTTTATTCCTTTGGTGGTAGCAGTGGCAGCAGCCAGACTGGTTTTCCAGGGCACTGAAATAGCTAAACGAGGCCAGCGGGAGCAGCATTGGTTTTGTCACAGCCTCACAAATCGGCTTCCCCACATGGCAGCCTTCTGCTCAGAGCCAGCCCTGTCACAGGAGCTTCATCTCCTTTCTTACAATGTAAATCCAGAGCAGCCCCAAAGCCCAGATGGAATCTTTTTTAGATTGCCCAGGTGTTACAGAGAGAAATCTATGTGCCATTACATGCACTCGCCATTTCTATGGGTTATAGTGTGTGAGCAACCCCGGTCGCTGGGGGACCTGAAGCAAGCGTTGCCTTTGGCAGCATCGCAGGCCGTGCTCAGATTTCCATCTCTGAGCAAAGCGTCCCGCGTGCTCCTGGTGCCACCAAGGAGGGCTGTCAGGGAGGGACCTCACAGCTCCACAGTGGGCGCAGATCCAAGCCCTGCCTGGAAACACGGACACCTTGGTGCTGGCTTGGTGCTATGGACAAAAAAAAAAAAAAAAAAAAGGCAAAGCATTGCCTCCTGAGAGGGAGGAGAGTTTGCAGGGCTGGTGCTGAGGCTGCCAAGCCTCTTGCAGCACTGGTCTGAGGAAGCAGAAATTGCATGAAGGGTGATCAGTTTTTGCATCCTGGGAAATGGTGTAGTACCTAGCTATTCAGATGTGAAATGGAAATCTCTTATTTAAAGATTCTTACACACTACTTTTCCAGTTTCATGAGGAAGGAGGAGGGTTCCTCTGTCATGCTTGCTGGGTAAGCGGTGGCGGTGGTTTTAGGGTAGCCTCTTGCTACAGGGCATCTCCCTCTGAATGGGAATCTCGGGTTCAAGGAAACAGTCTGCTGCTTGCAAGCCACGTGAAATGCAAAACCCCTGTAACTCTGTGTGCTAGAGTTGTTCAAGTCTTAGAAGGAGCATAATATCTTTGCCAAACACATTTACAGTGTTGAAGCTGCTCATAATTACAACCTTCATGAATTTATAACACTGTATGTTCCAGCAATGGAAAAGACTCCTACATTTGAGTGATGAGATTTTGATAAAATAGGATTTAAATATTCTATTACCAGAAATGTTATATTAAATGATGAGGAGGCATTCAAATACTGCCTGACTTTCACCATGTGACTGTGAACTACATTATGCTTGGGTCAATTAGGCTATTTTAAACCCCTGGCTTTCTTGCATTAATCCTCTTCGTAGAAAGCTAGTGTTCCTCTGAATTCCACCATCTCTCTCCTGTGGCCTCCCCCTAATACATAACAATGTCTCCAGCTAGCAGACCCAGCAGCCTCTTGCTTTTTAACGTTCTTCTGCACTACGCTATGAGCTAAAGGGTCTGGCCACTGGGAGCAGGGTCAGCCTTGATCCAACTTTAAATAGGTTCCTCTAGATAGACTCCCAGCTCCTGCTTGAATCTCCTTTCCATCTCCAGCTGCACCCGGATCAAGGTGTCTCACATTTGTCATAACCCACTTCCACCTCACGCTGCAGCAGGTATTGCTCCTGGGGGAGCACGGAGGCATTAGTACAGCTAAACATCCAGAGAGGCTGCAGAGGGAGCAGTTTGGTCCGTGTCTTGTCATTTCTCAATGACAGGCCAGTCGTTGCTCAAAGGGGAGGGGATGGCTGTTCCTGGTTATTTATTTCCCATATTGTAGCTAAAAGCGTCAGAGATCAAATGGGAGCATGCAGGAAGAGTGGGAATTTACTGCACCCTCATTATTTGCACGCAGACAGTCTATAAGGAGTATTTCACTGTGAAAGTGGAATAAGCTGTCGCCCACAGTGACATTTCTAATGCTAATATCACCCCTGGGAGCGATAGCGGGAAATAGGCACGGAGCGGGCGGGAGGCAGGACACGGCAATGAGCTGGGTGACGCAGAGAGGTTTGCCCAGGCTTCATGGCTATGGTCCAGTGGTCAGTACGTCATTATGTTTGAGTTGACTAATAACTCATATGTCTGCACGCTGGTCTTTAGTGTTTGAGGAGCTTTCTCTTTTCTTTTTCTAATCTGGTGGTCTTTAAAGCCAAACTGGTGTGCCTGTAAGTCACTGGTGTGCTGCAATAATGCTTGTCAATCATACTGGTTCTTCGTGACCAAGAGCTGACCCAGTCACTCTCACATACCAGGTGATTTCAGTGATGCAGTATTAAAACACAACCGCTTCAGTGGATCTGAAAAGGGATAAATCCTGTAATATTAATCTAGTTAAATATTTTGAAATGTGCTGAGGACACATAATTCCTAATCTTTTTCTGTTTTTCAACAAGAAAAAAAAAAAATCTGCAAGGCCTAAAAGATCACTCAGTGATGTTTTTTTGGCACAGTTGGCGAATGTACAAAGGCATTGGATGAGAATCAAGCCAGAATTAAATTTAAGCTCAAGAAACTTTGTTCTAGGGTTTGATTCTCAGAGCTGCTAATCCTAAATTATCATGAGAAAACATGTAAAAAAGAGACATAAAGACATCAGAGTAGCTGAGCTTTCAAATGGAAAGTCAAGTCAGACCTGCTGTCTGCACCCTTTTTGCTTGTTAGAGATGGAGCATTGTAATTGAATTGTGATCAAGAATAATTCTGTTTACCTAAACCTGCGATTTCTTTCCATTTACAGAAGTCTTAAGAAAGCTATTTCTGTGAGCCATTGCAAGAAAACAAACAGACAGTAGTATAAATCATTTTCCACATCCCCACGCAAATCAATTATTGGGGCAACCTATATTATTTCTGGATGTTTTCTCACATCTGATTGTTGTAAATGGTACTTCATGTAGCATGAATACCAAAAACTATAAACATCCTGCAAAACTTGCATTTTGATGGCAGAGTTGAAAAGCAGAAGCCTTTGGCTTGTTAATGAAATCCAGACAAGCAAGCAGTAAGGAGAAAAGTGCAAATAATGGCAAAGGGGAGCAAAAGCATGAGAAAATTAGGGAACATCTTTATTTATTTTAACCTTTCATGTTGACATCTCAAGTAATTGACTGGGATGATCTTCCATTAGCTCCTCTTTAAGGAATAGCTGAAGGTCATGCAATTTGGCCAGCCAAGATTAACCATCTTTATAGGCTAAAAAAATAATAATAATCAGACATCACAACTTGCATTTAGATGCAGCGTATTACAAATACATGTTTTAAAACAGTTGTAATGCACAGAGTGCAAATTGATCATGAAAACTTTTTAAAGGTTGTTCCATTCTTACAGGAATGAAAAGAACATTGAGTTCTTCAGTTTGCTGAGTTGAGTCTCCCGCATGTGTTCGCTTAAGCAGCCTTTCTACTCATCTGTTACTGTTTCTAATGTAAACTTAAAAAGTATCCCATACAGCATGGATCACTTTCATTTTAATAAAAATTAAAAATCAGCTTCTAAATTAGTAATCCCAAATTCTGTAGATGTATGTGCATGGTCATGAGCTGACGGCAGCACTAAATATTAGTTTTCATCCTCATTAACATCTCTATATGTAATTATTATTGTTTGCATTGCAGCAAACAACAAATGTCATCCCATTGGTGGAAATGAGCAGGTTACTGGTAGGTCTCCTGAAAGTTCAAATGTTTCATTAAATGGTTTTATGTTAGGTATGTAACTATGCTGGTGATAATATAGTGTAATGGTAATATAATAGAAGCTACAAATAACATTTTATGACTGTTTTGTTCTCTATACTACTAGTCTAAATGGTTTCCCTTACAAGCCAAGCAGAAGGTATTTTATAACAGTGTCTTAAAACCTCCTAATTAGCAGCAGTTTTAAGATACACACTTCTTGGCAATCTTTTGGGGATCGATCAAGTATAACTATAGCAGACTTTAAATCTTCTGCCTGGAAAGATTATCCTAATTCTTTTTCTAATTCTCTTGTCCCAAGGCGCCATGACTGGAGATCTCCTAACAAAACATTGTCATGCTGGCTTCCCTGGCATGTAGGTCAGGCACTCCAGAAGCATCTTTTCCCGTGTCATTTATCCCATGCGGTGGTTGCATGGGGTTTAACAAACCAGTTTCTTATCACATCCCAGAAGCTGTTGAACCTCAGTGTTTAACCACAGACACGCATGCACGCACCAAAACCAAACACACACACACACAAAAGAAAAACTCTAATACTCCAAATGTAAAACTCCGGCTCATTTGCAATACATATTTTTTTTCTACAGAAAATCTCCACGTCTTCACATTCCATGGGGTCTTTTAACTCAGTGATTTATCATGTCTCCTGAAAATACATCATTAAGATGATCACATGCATTTAGAGAGGCAGCAAAGCTGTAGATGGAACTAATCTTAGGATGACATTTCAGTCCCTGTTTTCTAAGGTACTATTTTGCCGTGATTTAGTACTTGTGTGTATCAGTTATAGGGAAGTGTCATATTTGATGTCCTCCGTGTTGTTTTTTTCTTCTTTCTGTGCTGATTGATATAATTTATATGAATGCTTTAAACCTCCCACCGTGTGTAGTCTACTTGGAATGCACATATAATTACCAGCCCCTATTCCAGTTTTGTTTGGCCAAGTGGAAGTATTTTTAATCTATTTTAGTTCTGCCAGTGGATATGCACCCCCACACACACACGTTTTGGGTGCATGGCAACTTAGTCTTTATAACATACTGTGTCTCCCTGGTAAGGTTCTCTCAAGAAGTGAACAAAATGTCTTAAAGATAACAATATTTTAAGGCACAATGTGCAGAATGAAAAGTTTTTTTGGTTTGTTTTTTTTTTTTTTTTTTTTTTTTGGTCGTCTTGCTAGGCAAACAGTGTGTCTCAAAGGAGACAGGCTGATTTGAATGGGATTCAAGTTTCTGTTGCTTAAGTTTTTATTTAGTTTCTGAAACAGTGTTTTTAAGTACATTGGCAGCTACACGTTCTCATTCTGATGAGCAGGTGGGCCATCCCTTATTAAAAAAGAAGGATAAATACTCCTTTGGATTAAGATTTTGGATCAAGATTAAATTGGGTTAAGATTCAGAAAGCTAGCCTTTGGGGGTGCAGAGATGGATGAATACGTACAAATGCATCACATCGTGCAGTCAATCTTTCCTCTAAAGCAAGCATCAAAATAGAAATAAAATACTTCAGGCTTAATTTTTAACAAGACCTCAAAGGCTTTGGTAGATTTGGTATCGGTTTTAATAATGGAATAGGTTACCTTGTATGCCAAAAACTCTGCATCTAAAACTCAGGGGCTGGTTTTGAGAATGGGATTCACAACATGTAAACAGTCAAATCTCTTCAGCCTCCTCCTACTTAGCAGGCTTAAAATTAAGGAATTGGTGTCCTTCAGAATCTACTTAACAGCGCTAGTATATCGAGGATCAATATACAAATGTTGGAGCTCTAGTTCTGTGTTTCAGGGTTACTCATTTTTTCAGCTGATAGTACATCAGCCTTTAATCCCCCCCAAGTGGCTTTCACTGTTGCATGAACTGCCAAATTTGCATTTGTTTTGAAGAGTTTGTTTGTGCATGGAGGTTGCAAAAGCTTGAAAATCAGAATGTAGCCACTGGTCTCTAGATACTCTGCATTCTGCCATTTATTATTCCACCATGGAGACTAATAAGCAAACAGATTTCATTTGCAGTGTAGTGTATAGTTTCCATAAAGACCCTGTGCTCCAAGGAGCGATTGCTGCAGCCAGCGCATCTGCATTGCCCACAGGGGCTCTCCAGGAGAGAGCATCCAAGCCTCCGATCTGCTTGAGTAGTGTCCCTCCCTTCCTCCTTCTCTCCCTCTCTCCTTCCCACCTTCCCTCCCATTATTTTTCCTTCCTTTAAAACGTATTTGTTAGCAACATCTGTCTTTCTAGCACGGCCGGGAAGTGTGCACCTGAATGGAAACACGAGACAGATGAACGATGGTGTCTCGGTTCCTCTGCATAAGGATTCAGAACAAATGTTAGCCATTGGGACCGCTGAGTTGCTGCGGACACTCCCTGGAGTATGTGTGCTCTAAAACCGCGCAAAATCTGTTTGGCAGTTTGTGAAGAATGTCATCTGGTTTCCATATGTTTTCTTTCCAAATTCACGGCAATCTCAGGAAACTTAAAGTCGCTTCCCAGCACAAAGGACCTAGGTTCCACGGTGAAATTCCTTTCCCACCATGACTTAAATTTGCACTTTCCTGCAAGAAGTCAAGTGCCTCTAATGGCGTGTGGGGCTGCAAACAATTGTTCTATTACATGTAGCATTGCTTGCCATGGAGAGGGTACATTGTATATCGCCGCATTGTCCTTAAGTACACTTAGGTGTGTGAAGTGCAGGCAAAGATCTGATTTTCATCTGGTGCTTGATTTTATGACAAGCACACAACACGTTAGGAGGGGAATGCTGTGTTGTCCACGCTGAAGCACTTTTTGCCTTGCTTTGCTTTCCCGTGTTGTTGTGTTCGCTGTGTTCTGGTATGAAAATGGAATCGCTGGTGACCTGAGGCATTTCAGACCTGTTTCTGCTGTTGTGGTCCTCCTGTTTCCTACCTGCAGACACAGTGGCATCTGCCACTTCTGGGTGCCCATGGGTGCGAGTGCGTTTGAGTTAGTGAAGAGAAAGGAATGTAATTGAAGGTCTGTTTCCAATCAGATATATTCTGTTACCTGATTTAGGATTGCCTTGTAAAAAGCTTAGAGGATGTACAATGATATGTGTGACCTTGATAACATTTTTCAAGCCTGACATAGCTCTGAGCTGTGCAGAGGGGCTGCACAAGTGGCTGGCACCTCACATAACCCAGTGCTCTCTGTAACAGACCCCATTGGGTAAAATGCTCCCTGAGTGCTGAGCAGGGTGGCCAGAGACTAGGGATGTGCTAACGTGACATTGTTTTCTTCCCTTTTTGGTAGAGGAGTAGTCAGCATTAATTTAAATGCTCATTAGAATTCAAAGAGCCCTAACATTGCCAACACTGTTTTAGGATTAGAATTTGTTAATTAATTTAATCCTTTCCCCTTCTTCATCCTCTCAGATGCGTCAGAGGCAGATGGCAAATCCTTAATACTTTGGTCAGGAAGAAAGGGTTAAAATCCCAAGGCCTGGATTAGATGGGATTGCAAAAAAGTGCATGAACAATTCTCAGCATCTTTCTTATGATTTGCCAACTTCTTGGGAACAAACTGCTGAAGTGCAAAGCAGGCAGAGTCCCTGGCCATTAGCAGCATTTAGTTACAGTAGGTAAGATTTGGGGGCTGCATTTCCTGAGCGTGTTGCTGTAATAATTTACTTGTTTGTTACAACTGGTTTCCAAAATCACAGGATTGTTCCCTAATGTGTTGGTGAATAATGTGTTTATTATTCTTGTCTGCAGTAAAGGGCATCTCAGTGCCTGGAAAATCACTCATGTAATAAAACCACTGCCATTTTATCATTTTAATAGAATAACAATTTTGTATAATGTTGCAAATATTACTCTCAATATACGATGGTGGCGGTAACAACAGAAGACAGGCACTTTTATGGTGCAAAATTATTACCTTGTTTAGATTATCAGATAAAATTTTTACCGTCACATTAAAATGAAAGCAAAATGAAGACCGATAAAACAAAACCAGTCGCTGTCCAAGCAAAGGAGCGGGGATGTTGGCTGCCAGCCTCAGGCTCAGCCAGCATGCGTGCAGGGCGTGCGTCCAAGGGAGCCACACAGAGAGGTCGCCAGCCCATCTTACACGGAGGCATTCAGCCGCCCAGCATGCCAAAGCCAAGCGAGGATAACTTTCTTCAAATATTATTGAGGAAAATATTTTAGTGAAAGGGAGGAACGCAGAGCAAGCCTTGAGCCTTCTCCTCTTGGGTCTTTGGGAATAAGAATGAAAAAACAAGGAGGATCAGATCTTTTGAACTTTTTTTTTTTTTCCTATTTAACACTCAAGCCCTTTGGGGGAGCAATCCAGTTTTCACTGATTTGAGTCAATACCGGAGCAACCTGGAATATGCCATGAACAAGCTGGCCGGTAGGAAAACAAGTCAGCCGTGACACAGCCCTGGCTCCTGCAGTGCTGGGGCTTTTATCGCTTGGCCCCAGCTCTGCCAGAAATGGCTGAAAAATTCAAGCTGGAGCTGTCTTCTCAATCCCTCATCTTCTACCACCACACAGAGGAGGTGAGCAGGAGTCTGCGGTGCGAGTGAGCACTGACACTGCAGCCTGCTAATTTAAAATCAAATTTATGACTGCTTCTCGCAGGTCAGTGCAAATTAAATTGTTTCTTGTGGTCTGAGAGATATAAAACACAATTTTTAGTATCCTTATTCTCTTACTGCACATTTTCCTCTCTTTCATCATTTGCATCCCATTTGGTGTCTGCTTTTGATACCTCCTATTAGATTTGTCTGATGCTCATTAATATCTTTCCTACTGGCTCACAGAGGTTTTACAGTAAGGTCTGCAGATACAGTGAGGTCCTTCTCCTTTATCATGCTGCTCTGTGTGATTTCTTTCCCATCTCTTCTGCCTAATTTTTCCCTGCCACAGTATCACACAAATGTGTACTTCAGTTCAGTGTTGGACCTGCATTACGGTTCTGCTCCAATAACTTAATGTTATACCAGCCTCACAAACAGGGGCAGATCTACTCCCAGCAAGAGCTGTCCTAGCAGTCAGTAATGCATGGTTTTGGGGAGGTGCTCCCAAGCTTCCCATCAGCTGTCAGGCTGGTCAGTGCGAGCCATCTGAATATTTGGAAAACAGAGGAATGATTCTAGTGTGATTTGGTTTTAACTCTGTTTCTTAAACAAGTCTGCTGAACCCCTCAGATGGATGAACCAAATGTTAAAGAAGAGTAGCATTCATTCTTATACGTGCTATGAAAATGGGCAGCCAGATAAAGGATGCCTTGCTGGGATAAAAAGCCCTGTCATGGCTTCAGTCTGAGGATCCCATCATTTTTTGCCTTTGAGGAATATTATGCAGTGCTCAGTTTCCAGAAGAAAAACACTTTTGGTTTTGAAAGCCTGGCTTCTTCATTTCAGTTCTTCTCAGTATGTCAGCTAGATCTCAAAAACTTTTGAAGTCTAAAAAGCCCTGTTTATTTCTTTGGGCTGGGTTTCTTTCCCCCCAGTGCTTGGGATATCACACTCAGATCATCAGTCCCTGATGAAAATGGTGTGTGTGTTCATAACCTGCATTAGCTTCAGTGGTGTAACAGACAAATTCCTAAACTAGAGCTTTATTAATAGCTCTCAAAAGAGCAGGACAGGTGGGTATTCATTGCTGAAAGACGTTCATAGTTCAAGGTAAATGTTTCCAAGTAGAACGTGGAATTTTCTGCTATGTTTGGCATGTCTCCCAGCATATCCCAGCCATAAGGTCCACCAGGCATCAGTGGGAAATGCATAGATAATGTATATTCACATATCCTCTAAATAAATTACTGTACCCAGTGCTGAAGCTGGGGGACAGTTTATCAGGAATAAATTGGCAGTGACATAATGCAGTTCCCAGATTGCCAGCTCTCTCAGGATCAAAGTGCAGCGCACTGTCTCCTCCAAGGGAGTCTGCAAAAGGTAAAGCAAGCCAGTAGCTCTGGGATGGAGTCAGGGACTGCAGCTTCTGAATAATCAAGCTCGTTTATCTGGTCAGAGCTTGCTTTACTGGCAGCACGTGCAGGAGGCAGAGCTCCCCGTGGCACAGCCGCAGGGAAAGTCAGCTGGGCGCAGGGCAGC
Organism: Oxyura jamaicensis; assembly: GCF_011077185.1. Lineage (NCBI taxonomy): Eukaryota > Metazoa > Chordata > Aves > Anseriformes > Anatidae > Oxyura > Oxyura jamaicensis. The sequence goes on from NC_048912.1 coordinate 12,144,585, forward strand.
GGCAGGTGAAGGCTGCGGTAGCTGGGGGCAGCCTGGAAAAGCTGCCGAGCGCAGGGCAGTGCCCTACCAAGCCACCAGCCCCGCTCTCAGGAGCAGTACAGCTTCATTAGTGTGGCACTCTGCCCTGGCTACTGTACCCAAATTCTCAGCAGGACTAATTAGCGAGGGCAGGCTTAGAGACACGGCTCCCCGTTCTGGCGCAAACTCCTGTGCCCTGTAGGCATTGCATCAAGTGTTACACGCTGAGTGGCCAAGCTGTGTCACTGTGCACGCCTGACCCCTGGATGTTTCCATGACCAAGGCCTTTCCTGAAGACTGGCCCCCTTTTTGTTGTTGCGCTCATCCTGCCAAGTGGTGCCGGGAGGGCAGGGAGCAGTACCAACACCTCGTGCCTTGCCCCAGCGGCGGTTTCCCATCCTCGAGTGTCCCTGCTGGCAGAGTTAAGACACAACTTGTCTATTGCAGCATAACTGTAGCTATGCAGCCTCTTATCTCTAACCTCTTTTTTTTTTTTTTTTTTTTGGCTTTGCTCTGCTAATTCCTTAAATTAGGTATTTTTCACATGAAAGGTTTTGTTCCAACTTCCATCCGCATTTGTCAGATTCTTAGGGCAGAGGGCAAAATTCAGAACCAGCATTCGGCAGTGCAGTTCCATTGATGTCAGCAGAAATTTGCCTGCTTACATCAGTCCTGAATTTAGCCCATAGTGTTTCTTTTGTAGCATCAGAAAGCTTTGTGTGTGTCTGATCTGAATGTCCATGCTGTAAGATCAGAGTGTGTCTGGGACAATTGGCATGTGGGTAATTGGTACGTTTCTGTAAGAGAAAATGGTTCATGATCCTTGGAAAGGAAAATAAAATAATGTTATTCCCTACTGACATATTAAGTGAATTGATAGTGTTTGAAAAGGCAGGTATTAAATCTGGAAGCAGCATGAGTGTTATGAAGTAGCTTGCAGTTTTATCCCAGCAATTTAAAATTCCTATCATTCAGCTCTTACTGAATTGAAAGTCACACATTTATTTTAGATTGTAGCCATGAATTTCTTGGGAATTACCAGACATGAAAGCATGGAAGAGTCACTTGATATGAACTGACAAGACAATATCAAAGAAAACATCTTGATACGCTTAATCTGGTTGCAAGTGACTATATAAAAGTTCTTTCATCCAACCATATAATTCATTAGTAGCATTTTGATATTAGGAAAATCACTACAGTAGATAAAAACTTAGGCATCCTGTAGGGCAACAATCTAAAGCATCCCCTGAGATCTGATTTCAGACTCCAAATGGATTAGGTCTCTTGCTATCCTTGTATGCCTAGTAGTTAGTTTGCTCATGAACACGAACCGTCTGGCTCTTTATTTCCTTGTTGTGTTACTAATGTGAAAAATGTTACGTAAATATTTGGCTTGTCAGGATAAGAAACTATTACAGAGGGAACCTGAGACTAGAATATTATGTGTATTAGAAGATAGGACTGAATTTTTACCTTCAAACTCTGTCCTGTTCTGCCTGTGTTTAAAGGTCCCAGTTTTCATGATCACTAAAAATTCACCAGCTGATCTATGCTTTGAATTATTTCAAAGTGAAGGTGTGGAAGACGAAGCAAACAGGAAAGCAGCCCAGATGCATTTGGCACGATCTGACACCACCCCTGGTCTGATGTGGATGACCAGCTGTTTCAGTGCACGGGAGATGTCTGGTTTTCTTTTGACTGTGCTGGTGCCCTGATGTGATGTCAGAGCACTGAGATGTTCTGGCTCTTGCTGCTGGGGAGCTGTCTCCTCCCATTACTCCACCAGATGATTTGGAAACCATGACCCTTTTCCCATGTGTGTAACATCCACACCATCAAACACACAGGCTGTCAAAGCCAGCTGTTGCCCCGAGGAAAGGGCAGCGCCGCAGGAGGGGAAGGGGACACACGCTGCCCAAGCACTCACAGTTTCATCTTCAGAAGATGTGAAACGTTATCACGGGCTTCTCTAACGCTCCTGTGGGAACTGACGGGACAGGACATTTGGTCCAGGTGATACAGTGCTTAACAGTTGCAAAGAGCTCGTGCTCCCATAATCCGAATCGAAACAACTGAGTGAGCTCAGCACTGTCTTGGTATTGCTCTGTGGCAGGAAGCTGGGAGAAGCAAGACAGGGAGGTATTGATGTGTTTGTCTTCCTTCCCTCGAGAGAAGAAGAAAGTATTCTGGGTTGGTGGGGATTTTTTTGTGTGTGTTGGCTTTAACTTTATGGTCAGCATCTGTTGCAGATGAGCAGTGGGAGCTCTGAAGTGCTGACCAGGTCTTTTCAGAACTCTTTAAATAACCAGAAAGACACACAAAGTAATAAAAAGAGAAGAGGAGATGAGAATCCATATTAAAAGCATTAATAACGTGAACAGAAGTCTTTATTTAAATAATGTTTTGAAACACACTGTCAAATATTTGTTTATCTTACAGTGGTTTTGACCCAGCCTTTTCTCCCTGAAGATCTAGAGACTGAAGTGCTTCAAATCACACAAGTACAGTTCCATATTAAAGAATTTTTCATTAAAATTCTCTGGAGATATTGACATTCTTCTATCACGACTGTCAGTGGAGACATTAAGACCCTTACACAAGGTTTTAACTACTAGCATAATGAATGTTTATTCTCTTGCAAAAGTTCTTGTGAATGTATTTCTGTGTCAGGACTAAATAGGAATAGGGCTGAACAGTTGGCATTCTTCTCATCAGAGGGTGCTTGTGTACCTTATACCCGTTTTTGAAAACTATCTTGTACCTGCAAAAGATATTTCTTAAAGAATAAGCAATCAAATGTTTCCAAAGGATCTTCTAGCTCCTTTCTTGTAAACAGTTTTTTTGTTTGTTTTTTATGCAAACCATTTTTAACAGCTTTTTCCGGGAATACATATTTCAGTGTCTCTGTGCTATGTTTATATGGTTTCTCATAGACTTCTCTGAACAAATAAGTATTTTGAAGGTATCTACTCTGGGAAAAGAAGAAGAAAAGGAAAAAAAAAAAAAAAAAAAGAAGAGAAAAGAAAAACAAGAGCCTCTGACTTCACAAGTGATAATTGTATATTCTAGGTATTATTTCCGTTCTGCATCTCTCTGTATGTGTACCTCTACACCACGCCTGTCTCTGCAGTATCCAGGAACCTCAGGAGAACCTACCATGGAAGTAGACTTTTCTTAATCAAATCCATCTACCAGTTTCCAAGGGAAACAAACAATTTTCCCCCATGCTTATTTTCATACTTTCACACATCATGTACACAGAAAACGTTTCTGTTAATTTAAGAATTATGACAGTTCGCCCCTTCTTGCCTTCACAGTACAGCAGCAATGCAGTTTGAGTCACATCAGTAGCATTCCTGCTGATCAAGATTATAGCTCAGCAGGAAAACAAGTCATTCCAAATTGTCTCCTGGCATAAACATTTTGGATCATTTTTATATTACAACTGAAAGGGGAAGCAATCTTGGGTTTCAGACTTTTTTTGTGCTCTTGTCATGTGAAAGATGACAGGGCTTTTATTTTTTTCAATGAACATTACTTTCACTTCTTTTTATTGCTTCAGCAGTAGCAAATTTTAAGGGGAAAAAAAAGTAGTTTTAGTAGGCTGTTATTACACGTGTATCTGTGGATTAAAGGCTCCCTAGGTACCTATTGATACAATAGACTGTAACAGGTCCTTTGGAGTCATGTCAAACAGTTGTAATCAACCCTGTCGGTGATCCACAGATAATAGGACATTAAGAGGTATTTGAATCATATCTTTCAATCTCAGCCATGGCTATCTGAGGCAGTGTGCAGGTACGTGCAGTTTGCCCAGCGCTGCTGTGGCACACGCTGAGGTGACCACTGAGGTGACCATTGAGCTGGGAGCAACTTGAAGGAAAGCAATGAACGGCATCTCCTGGCAAAAGAGCTCCACCAATTCCTGCTATGCTTTGCATTTGTACTTCTCAAAGGGTTTTTATGAAGGACAGCTTTGTCTGTAAAGCCTTGGGCCTGGAGCCTAGGGTGAGCAATGTTCTGGCTCCTTTTCTACCAAAAGACCTGGTGCCAGGGGCTCTGGTAGCTAGATGTTTGTTGGGTGTTTGTGTTCTTTTGATAGTCATGGTGGTGCTGGGATCTTCATCTGTCCATTAAAAACATATGTATATGGACAGATTCTGGTACTTATTCTGAAACACTTTGAATTAAATGTCCCATTGAGTGTTGACCAAAAAAAAGGAATTACACAGGATGGACCGTTTCAACCCAGAATCTTTCTTCCTTTAACTACTATGTCAAAATTTCTCAACTCTTTTTTTTTTTTTTTTTGGTGACTAAAAGAGCTAATACAGCCTCTGCTGTCGTTTGAGCACAGCACAGGAGACTTTGAGTAGGGTTTATCTTCTGTTTACTTGCTAAACCTCTTGAATGAATGAAAGCTGGGGAAGTACAATTCTGGAGTTGGGGACAATATGGTGCTTCTGGTCCCTACAAGCTCTTTAAAGCGCTTTCTCAGTTTAGCTTCTTTAATAGGAAAAAAAAAACTTTTTTCTTCCACAGACTCAGTACTTAATTATACCAACTCTGGGAAGAACCTTAATATTGTGAAGGTCACTGAAGTCACGACCACACAGTCTTCAGGCCTGATTTTTTCCTTATAAAATTTAAAAGAAGAAATCCCTTTTATACCTCTTGGATCTTCAGGTTTGTGGCTTTAATGGATGTCTGGCTGTCACATAAATATATAACCTTAAAGACAACAAAATGTGCTAAGTAATAAGAGAGAAGCTAGTTTAAAGAAATTGCTTGTGTCATGATTTCATCTTCATCTGTCAGAAAAGATGATTAGGTCCTGCAAAGACAAAAGGGTAAATGGTGTATTTGTATCCAGGAATTAAATGCTGGGGCTGGGGAGAGATCTCCTTTATCTTAGAGGAAATAAATTTGAGTGGAAAGTATAGCTAAATTAGTGTTTATGTCTCAACATGCACAACTCTGGGAATGTTTGTTGTGTGGTTTTTTTCTTCCTATATTTGGTAGTAAAGGTCCTCTGAGGCTGTTGGTAGAGCTAAAATTTCTGTTGGTAGGTCTCTGGTACCCATAGCTGACTGCACTTGCTGTTATCAGACTGTTTTCTTATTCACAGGTAGCTTTGCTGGATTTTGACCATTTGAGATGTTTGATGTTTGTCTCCGGCAGAATATTTTTTTTTTTTGAAAAGTTTCAGCTGAAACAGTTCTTTCATCTCATGCAATTAGGGTTAGACTAAAATGCATTTTCTTCATTTTGATACTTGCTTGTTTTCTGCGTTACAGGCTGTTCCAGAGCCCTTTGAAGTCGATGGAAATCTGTCCATTAACTTCAATAGACTCTAGTTTGTCCCTAATCGATAGTAATTTGATTAAAATAGCTTTGAATGTTCTGGATCCCAGTGGACCTTGCAGTTGTTCTTTAGGTTGCAATAGCCCCCAGCTTTTCTGTGCACAGTCAATTCTGTTTGCCAAGGTAATGTAAAAGGAGATGTGAACCTCTCAATTCTCACCGTTGTTGCTAAATCGTGATGGACAGGCTTGAGTTAAATGAAACCTGTGCTATGAGATCTGGGTGTGAGTGGCTGAGTCCTTCCACAGCCTGTTTTCTGCAAGCAGTGGGGTTATTGTGGAAACAGGAATGGGTAGAGGATATATATTTTCTTTGCTTTCCCTTTTTTCTTTCTCCTCACAGCAAATAGGCACACAGGATTAGTAGCAATTTGTAAGAATGCTTTTCCTTTAACTGTGTCATGAAATATATAGGCCTAAAAAAATTAATAATGTTTCATTGTGGAATATTTTGGGGGTTAGACCATAATACTTTGAAAAATGACGTGTCTTTCCTTTCCTCTACCTACCTCAAAAAAAGTTTCTTCCCTGGTAGGGGATATTGGTCTCCTCTGGCAGAATTACAGAATCATCTGGGTTGGATAAGTCCTTCAAGATCATCAGGTTTAAACATCAACCTGACCTAGGAAGTCCCATCACTAAATCACGTCCCTTAGTGTCACGTCCACACTCCTATTAAATACCTCCAGGAATGGGTACTCCACCATTTCCTTGGGCAGCTCATTCCAGTGTTTGACCACCTTAAATCACCACAAGGCCCCTCACATAGGACACCCCTGGTCCGTAGTCCGTCCCCTTGTGTAATGCTGAATCACCAGCTGATCCCACTCAGCCATGTCTTGGTTTGACCTTGTCTTTTTGCCATCACATTTGACCAGTGAAACCTTTCCTTTACCAAGTTCCTGAGCCTTTGAAGGAACTCAACTCAGACAGTCAAAGACGCCCAGGCTCTGATCTGTTGTTTATTCACCATCACCCTGAAGTTAGGAGCCGAAATGGTGGCATTTCATAGATTGCCAAGGGCATCTTTTTCTCCTCACATGCTATCTGAATGTATGCTCACAGCTTCCTGTTACTGCTTACCCTGTACCAAAGCACAAATTTCTTTTCTCAACTCCTGTGTCTTTTAAACTCAATATTGAAGTGAAAGAGAGGAAAAACAGCAATGAAGCTCTGCATTGAAATTGAAGTTCACAGTCTGACACAGATGCACAGAGTCTTCCAAATCAAAGAGAATTGATGAGCTTTGCACAGGCAGGTGCCCCAGCTCAATCACAAGCTAAATAATCCTGAAATTAAGATCGGAGCCTGCCACTGCCGTTGCTGCCATATGTAGCGAATACCCAGCTCTGCCTCCCGTGCGGCGGCGGGGAGCTGGGTGCATGAAAGCTCCAGCCTGCGGAGCAGTGGGAGCCCTGGCACACAGAGGCAGCAGGCAGCAGGAGCACCACTCCTCTGTGAGGAAGGCAGATTTCGGAGTCCCAGGGACTGGGGATCAAAGAGCTGCAGAAATGACAAGTGTGGCGTGTCACAGAGGGCCCCCTGCTAGGCATTGGGGATGCAGTGTGGACAACCGCACATGCCACCTCTTAATTAGAGGGAAAATGCTGTCCCCCCAGTGGTGGCCTCAGACCAAAAGGGACAGGCTAAGGGGAGCTGGCATCTTCTGAACAAAGAGATGGGCAAGAACACAAATGCCTGGGAATGGGGCCATGGAGAGAATGAGTAAGATACCTTTCCAAAGAAACTTTTTCTCTTATTATTATTATTTTTAATAAGACTAACAACAAAAAAAAGCTAAAACTATTATGCACAACACAGCATTTTAAAAGTTCACATGCTTTCCAAGCATACCCCGCTAAGCAGAAACTATGATTCATTTGGAATTTGCTAATTAATACTGGCATGGCATTGTCCCCTGCTGTTGCCCAACTTCTTGCTTGAGAGAACTTTTTCTTTTTAAAGAAAAAGGAAAATATTTTATCTTGGAACAGTAAGGTGCCTCTTCAGATGTGAAGTCTGCCAAGACAGGGCAGGAAGGGGGTGAAATGTGGGCAATTTTCTCTTTGTCTTCACTGAGTTCCTTTATCATCAGTAGCACAATCTGACTCTTAAGTAAAATGGTGACCAGCAATAGCATTGTGAGAAATGCTTGCTCTCTTCTCACCCCTGTCTTTAAGTACTATTAGCTGGGGAAGAGTAAATTGTCATTTAAACTCGGGATACTGCAGCAGACAAAATGCTTTTGCCTTTTTTCTCCGTATAAACTAATGGATGTGGAATCTTTCAAAAAAAATAAGCCAACTCCTCTTAATAAAGCTCTGCATATAGATATTTAGCAGCTAAGCACTAAATCCATGGAATAGGGGGAAAGTGCAGAAGTAGTGGATTAATATATAAAAGGATGCTTTTCTCCCTTCAAAGCCTCCTTAAGTGCTGACTGATGGAATAAACCCTGAAAACTTTCTCTGTGCTAATTGTCATGTTCCTTGGCTTGCATCCCATTTACTGTCCTTCATCCTCGGCAGTTTAAGAAGTTTCATATAAGAGCTTTCTTCTTCTGTTTACCATGTAGCTTATTCAAACCCAGGGATAGTTCAGAGGGTCAGGAAATCTTCCTCCTGTTTCTTATTAAAAAGAAGAAAAAAAGAGCCCTGAAGATTTAGAGTTTGAAAAAAAAACATCTTTCCCCACATACATCCAGCTTCTCAAAAGCTCAAGAGCCAACTTTGAGCTTTCCTAGAAATAAACTTGAAGAGAGATCTCCCTCTAATCACCACCAAAATACTGGGTCAACTTGCCAGGCAGTGGAAGTCGGTATAAAGCCACTGAACTCAAAGAAGCCATGCTGATTTGCACTGGCTTGAAGAGCACGGCATGGCTTATAAAGCAGCTGCATGATTTTGGTATGTGACAGACTGTTTTCTTTTAATTTCCTCTGACAGAAAAAAAAAAAAAAAAAAAAAAAAAAAGGTATGGCATAAAATAATAATAATCTGTTCCTTTTCACTATCACCTTTTGAGCATGTATGGAATTGATGGATAAAGATCTATCCCAATTAAATGCTGAAAGTCATCAGTTCACAATTTTTGCACTGGTGGAGTATTTTCAACCCTCCCATTTCCCACAGGACCTATTCCCTGCACTATTATCAACTTACTTAAATTGGAACTATTATGAAGGCAATTTCTTGCCACCGGTGACTTTCACCTCACTTCCTCAGGGCCCTGCAGCCTGAGAACAACCCCTACGGCTGAATCCACCAGCGAAGGAAAATTGGATGGAGTGACTTGAATTAAGAAAAAACAAAATGCTTCTATAAGAAATGGTTTTTCTTTATTCACCACTGATGGCTTTAAAGGTCATTTTTGGCAAGGAAGAGTAGATGTGCCCTGGAGTAGTAACCGCATGGCCAGCCAGTGTCTGTTGGGGACCAGTGTTTCGGGTCCAATCCAGCCCTCGCTGGTCACCAGCAGGGCTTGGTGAAGATGCAGGTGCTGTACAGGACACCTCTGTAAGGACCTGGAGGGCTGCTCTCGTGAGTGAGAACCAAGCTGGGTGCTATGCAGTGAAAATGTTGACAATGCAATAGCTTTGCTTTCACTTTGCGTCAAGTAGAAACCCCTTTCAGGGCTCTTTTACCAGGACTTGGAGGATACAGAGGACCTCTGACCCCACTATGGGAAGCCAGGGACAGATTTTCTAAAGATTCATAATAAGATACGTAGTGAGCCCTAGAAATAATTTGACTCTCATTGGAAGTGCCTTGGCAGGAATACAACTGTACTGAAGGTCTCGCCCTGATTTGCCAGTGTTGAATATCTTGAAATGTGTCACTGATTCTCTCCAGTGCACAGAATAAGGTAATGTTTCCTTCCAATCAGTCTTACTGTTGTATTGTGGTAGGTGTAAGCATACTTGACTAACGGTGACAGCAAACGTGATTTGGGGCTCGTGGTACCTGTTTAAATGAAGTCCAGCATGCAGACTTCTGCATTTCCACCTTCTCTGGCTGATCCCAGTGATTGTTGCTCGGCCTTCTTCTCCGTATTGCCAGAGATATCTCTATTATACAGCTTGGAAAACAAACAGGAGGTCAGACTGGTTCTCTATGCTTTCAGTCTTTCTCTATTTTACTCCTCGGGCTGAGATTGACAGACCCAGCAGTGTGGAACAAAACATTGCTCCCGTAATTAACTGCTGCCTGTGGGATCTGCAGGTTACGTGCAGCTGCAGGGTCGTTCGGGGGCTAGTAACAAACCAGAAGTGCACATAACAGAGACGTACCTAGGTGATATGCAGACACATGCCATTCCTTCACGTGGGCTGCTTGGCTGAAACCACTGGGAATACTTGTACTCATATTTGGGATCTCTGGTTCAGATATGGAGTTAGTCCCTGCCAGTTGCATTTACTGTAGTTTGCTAATCTATTCTTTCAGACACTACAAATAGCAGATTTCATTGTGCTGCTTTATTGATCGAAGGAAAGATTTGATTTGACAGCAGTTTCAGAAAAGCCTTCAAGTTGTCCAAGATGTGGTAGAATTATTAACTACCCTAAGCTGACATATGGTAATTTAGCGTTTAATGTTTGCCTTGACGTGCTGGGGAGTCATCATGCCAAGTTACCAGCTGATGCCCAGAAGTTTCTGAGTACATAAATAATAGCTGAAATAGTTTTCTGGAGCCATGTTTAGATGTAAGCATCCGTCCTTTAATTCGTTGTGTGTTAGACTTAAACTTTCTTTGGCAGGATGGTGGGGGTTGGAACCCTGCTGCACTACCCACTACAGTTGGAATTCATTAATAGGATTTTGCAGCTTTTTGCAGCTGTATTTGTACAACTTCATCTTGAAATAATTTTAATTTCTGTGCCTAGGCTTGTAATTTTTTCAAGCGCGTTACACAGTTGGCTGTACATAATTATGTCTTACAGCCATAAGCACTGACAATCTGCTTACCTAAACTATTCTGCTCTAAACTTGTCATTTAACTGATGGTGAAGGAATTGCATGTAATTCACCAGATCGGAAATTAAATTATCAATTAATAATACTGCAAAAAATTAAACAAGAAATTCAGTATGTCTGTCAGAGTGTCTGCAATTAAAAAGACAGCCAAGCACCGGAATCCCAAATCAGTCTGGGCTCCACGGTCGTAATTTGCCAGGTCCACTAAGCTGCAGATCTGCACAGAAAAATCAGAGCCAGGGGTTTGCACCTTGCTTTTATTTGCGGAAGTGCTTGGAAAGGCAAACGGCATCAGCAAATTAATGTGTACCCCCTTAAAAGTATGGGTAAGGGGAACACCACTGATTGTAGAGATTCTCGAGACTGGTCTTTGGAGTATTAATTTGAGGCTGCCTCTGTGCCTGTGACTTTTGAGGACTGTTCCTTGCTTTGGGGGTTAAATTCAAAAACTCCAAATCTGCCATAAAAGGAAGTGAGACAGAAAAAGGTTCCAAACCCTGTCAGAACTGATGGCATTTTTTTCTTTTTTTTTTCTTTTTTTTTTTTTTTCAGTAAAAGCTCTATATGGCGCCATGTCCTTGAGCAGGTCTGTCTGCCCCTTGTGTTAAAAGCATGTGGACAGGGAGCACATCAATAAATTATATGAATAAGTCTAATGTGAATTCAAGTCAAAGTAAGCAGGGGTCTCAGCTCTAACCCTCACAGAAGTACAGTTAATGAAAAAGAAACATTTGCCAAAAATTCAGCGCTGTGAAAATGTTCCAAATAAGCAGAGTTCAGCTAGGTCTGAAATTTCCTAGAAGGCAATCTCTGTTCCCTAATGAACAAAGCAGATTTGCAGAGATGATGGGTGTTCCAGCATAACCCGTGCCAGAGGGAAAGATATCTTTGAAACTGGGGCAGGAGCATGGGAACTGCAGCCGCAGGGAGGGAGGCACGGCCCCAGCTGAGTTTCGGGAATGGGAGACAGGGTGCTGGGCTGATCTTACGACTGCCCCGAAAGGGTGGAGCAAGTCTTAGCAAATTATTTTATGGTGGATCTGAGCAGTTCTGAAGCAGACGTGATGTAGTGATGGGGAATGCAGCTGTCATACATGTGGTCTCTGTGTGTGTGTGTGGCCTTTAGCATTTTTGCACTGGTGGTTGTGCTCGGTCTGTATGGAGGTAGACGTGCAAGCCCAGAGTGTTCGTGTGGGCACTGTGCTGGCCCGTGCGGTGCAGGCGAGGTTGCACGTGCAGACACAGGTCTGGCTTCTGCTTGTTTGTTGTGACTGTGTGGGATTTTCCTGACCACAGAGTTCTCACAGTGTCTTGCTCAGCAGAAAGAAAAATGCTGCTCTCATTCCCTGCTTAGCTGCTGCTATCCGTTGCAGAAGGAAGCGTGTATATATCCATCCACAGACAGAATTTTGGCAAACAGGAAGATCCAGTATTTCATCTGAGAGTTGCGTAACACACGAGAATAAGCATCCTAAAACCAACATCATCTCACACTGGCTTCATTCAGTGGAGAATAAATGATAGACTAAATCTGCAATGATGCCCGTTAGCATTGCTCCTGTAGTGCATAGGAAGAAATTCATTTTCAGCCTTCTCAGCTTTGATAGGTCCATTTACTGACCATTGAAATATCTTCTGTATACACTGTGTGGGGTAATCTGCCCTACTGAACAAATGGATGGGTTTGTTGTTCCTATAGTTAAACTTATTAGTGAGACTTTGAAAACTGCAGAGCTTTAGATCCTGCTCTGCAAGTGTCCCAAAGTAGTGTCTCAAACATGAGCCTCGGCACATATTTTTCTCCAAAACATACACACTAAAGGATTTTATTGTTGTTTCCTATTGTTAGCTATTTGCAGACAGGTCTAAAAGCTTAATTTTATGCTGGGAATAGCACTCGCAATCATGCTACAGCACCACTTCTCTATGATCAGTAATATCTGTAGGTGTTGTGCAGAATGTAAATTCGGTGCTTGGCAATATAAGGTCAGAAAAACTAATCAGTGGGGGAAAGCCAGCACTCATTATAGAAGCAAAGGTCATACTGAGACCAATTATATCCCTTGAGTCTGGGAAAAACTCTTTTCATGAGGACACGAGTGTGTTTGTTCCCCAACAAATGTTTTTTTTTCCTGTGTCCAAGCTCACTGTTCTATCAAGAGGAATGCTGCTTGTGTTAAATTACTGCGCAAGACTGTGCAAAGACCATTCTTCCCTTGTTCTTCTCTCGTGCAGCTTAATTTTTAAATGCCATGGACCAGATTTGCAGCTGAAACAAATTAACATGCTTCTGTTTGAAGCCAGCGAGTCTACACTGATTTATACTAGCTGAAGGCTTCGACCATTAGTTGCAGTGCTCAGGTTACTCCTGGGAAGGTCACCGTTTGCTACCCTCGTTTACCTTTGGCACTGAGCACTTCTGTGTCCTGCTCAGTTTTACACAGAAGGGCGCTGGGTTCTCTTTGCCAGGCTGACTTTGCGGCAGATGCTGCACAAGGTTTAGGGGCAGACATACTTCAAAAAGAAATCAGGACGAAGTCGAACTCCTGTGATTTATTTTTCCTGGCTTAGTCTTCATTTAGGCATAGCTGTGGCAGGCAGCAGCGGGGTCAGTTGCAAGAAGACACTGCAGGATGTCCTACGTTAGGATAACAGCATGTAGCCCTTCATAAATAGATTACGTGGGATGATCTATTGTCTGACATGACTCCTCTATTGGAGGAGTAGGCAGTGTTTTGAACTCTCAGAGGTATTTTCTTTGACCTTTTGTCATGGAGCATCCTTGACATCTGAGGAGGGCTTGTGCATCTGGTTCAAATCCCGGTTATTTAATATCAGCCACTCGCATCTAGCACAGTATGAACCAGCCTCAGTTCTTCAGGACCAAATTCACCAGATAGCAGCGTGTGCAGCTCCGCTGGGATGCCTTCAGTCACAACACTGAAGAATCTGCTCTCTTGTAAGAGAGATAAGAGAAAGACTAGTAAAAACGAGTTTTGTTGCTTTTGCTATCACCATTCTGGCAGTGATAAGACATTGGTCACGTGGCGGTATTCTGCTGATCTGTAATAATCTCTTCCCATCACCGCCACTTTCCTCCCTCTCGCTCACCTTGCTGCAGTCTGAAGCATTTCCACAGCAGAGTACTTTAAACCCGAGCTGGCTGCAGAGGGCCTGAAGAAAAGCACGTGTTGCTTTAGAAACTACTCTACCGTATCAGTTATCATTAGATGTGGAAGATCCATTAGCATTGGCCAGTCCCTGATACAGACACATTAGCTTCTTGACCTTCATAATAGCGAGTAATGAAAATTGCTTAATTATTTAATCATGAAGACCACGCAACAAATTGCAATTTACTGAGTTTTTGCTGGTAAAGACAGAGACCTGGCAGCGCCGGCATTGTCTTAGCTGCTCTCAGTCCCAAGTCACCACTTGGAAGCTTTGGCCCAACTGGAGGGTTATGTAAATCCTGCAGAGCTCTGTCTCATTGCATCCAGAGGATTCACGCTAAAACAAATTCTTTGCACTTGCCGTGTGGATGAAATCAAAATCTAAATGCAGCAGATCCTGAGCCCAGTTGCAGAGCAGCGTACCAGGTGTTCTCAGCTTGTCATGGCTCATCTGATCACATGTGAAATTAGGCTTCCTAGGCAAGAGGATCGTTATTTCACTTTTATCCCAAGAAGAATAATGGTAATTTTAAATTGGGCTGTGAGTCTGACAGCTTCATTTTCATCCTGTACTCGTGCTTGGGGTCACACATGGTTATTGGCCAGGACCACAGGCAGAAAGTCTCCGTTCCTGCTGCATCACGGTCTCCTTATTGAGCCTGATTTATATTCCCCTGTTCTCCATCTGGTCGATGTTACATCTTCCTCCAGGTACAGGAGAAAAACACTGATAAACAATTCAAAAAGCCTGGAAGGGAGAGAGGGAGGAAAGACTATCAAAGCTGCCGATGAGCATAGGGAAAGCTCCGGAGAAACAGATCCACATGGATGTAATTGGCCTGAAGGGAGCTGCTGCGTTGGCCAACAGCCCTTGGACAGAGGCAGCCGCCTGAGAGCCAAAGGACCTGTGAAAGGCTGGAAGCTTTCCGCAGCTGAACATTTGGTGAATTGCTTTAGCCAAGCACTTGCGGGGTCAGTGCAGAGGAAGCAAACTCCTCATAGTAAGAAGCAGATGAGCTGGAAGGGAATTGGGTTCCCCTGCGGACTGCGGGGACAGAGCCTGGCCATGCAGGGAGCCGGGCAGTGAGAGATGGTTTCTCTTTAGGGTTTGAACACTTGGTAGCTTCATTTCTTTCCCTAGCGCAGGCTGCATCATCAGTTACATCAGTAACTTAAATGAAAGCTTTAATATCTCTGACATATTAGCTTTATCCGTTTTATCATCAAAATAAATAGATTATGTCATTTTACAAAAATTTCAGTGGGAGCAGAGGAAAATACAACCTGACATGAAAGACATCCAGCAGTTAGGACAAAGCAAGCATTTTTACAGTTTGGCTTTGGATTCGCATTCTATAAAAGAAGAGGAAGAAACTTAAGCTCTTGCATAGTAATAATGACAGTAGCTAAACGCTGATTGTAAGTGCATGAAGAGCAGCATTCATCACAGTGCATTTCAACCATGGAAAAATTAGGCATCGAGTCTAAATGTAGTCCTGGGTTTTCTCTCTATAATATGTGGAAACAGAAAACCACTTCTTCCAGGAAATTTCACTTATACTGAAGTGTTTAAGGCAAGAGGATGGATTTTCTTCTGGAAGTGTTTTTCTGACATGTTTATTTGTCTTGAGTTAGACCAGACACAAAGTTTTTAGAAAGTTATGTATGAGATGAAACCAGTCCCAGCTGGGGGAAGGAAGAAACCCACAATTATAAATGTGTGTGGCATTTCCATCCTGTCTTTCTTTGCCAATAGAGTTCTCTTCCTACTTAACTTTGTTTGCAAATAGTGCCAGCAGGGGGAATTCAGCTCAATTGACAGGAGTTTTGTCCAGCAGTGGATACAGACTTGCAGGCTGCTGCTAAGCCCAGCGCTGTAGTTAATGGAAGCTTTCCTTTCAGTCAAACTTGATAGCTGCCCTTGCCATCTCAAAGCAGCCTCTTTGCAAGGTGCTGAGTAGATTCTGTTTTCTCTAAAGACAGCTGAAGTATTTCAGAGGATCTCTTGTTTTCTTTTTTTTCTTTCTTTCTTTCTGGGAAGTAGCTTGGGATGATCATTGGCAGGTCTGATAAAAGGGGACAGAAGTTCATAAATATTACTTTAACCTGGTCAGGTCTCTTAATCTGTCTTAATTTTTCCCTGTCCATTTGACTTCTGCAGATATTTATTGAAAACATATGTGACTCAGTAAGCAATACGCAGTAATTTGTTTGGACAAACAGAGCTAGAGATGTGTCTATTTACTGGCTTGTGAAACAACTGTGAAATAAGAGTTAAGAACTTCTATACAAATGACTCTTAAACATATTGCAGATTCAGTTAAAAATAAATAAGTCAGTCCTTAGCAGGGATTTCAATAAGCAGTAAGAGTAGCTGAATTAAAATATTTCCACTAAAATTAATGAGCCAATCCTGGAATGCTTAGACTGACTCTTAAGTGTGCTCATTTAAAGACTTTGAATATGTTTGCCTGTCTGAATTTCTATGGAGCATTTTGAATGCATGACAGATTATAGTTTTCAATTATTTTAATTTGGTTTTCTTAATGGGCAAAATAGCTAAGAGCTTAATAATAGAAGACACTTATTGCTTATCATTTCCATTATTTTATGTGGTCATTAATAATTATAATGGGTTTTATAAAACAAAAATATCAGGTCCTAGCCTCCACAGGTCCTGTTAGTGCAATTGTTGCATAGTATTCTCTGGGAGATTTGGGAAATGAAGTCTTTTTGAAGGGTATTCTTAACACCATGTCCTTATAGAGCAAGTTGAAGTATTTTAAATGAAATTTATTATTTTTTTTTTAGCTTGCTCTGTGAACAGAAAATGCAACAGAGTATAAATTACCTGCTTTGCTTTCTCTCGATGCATTCCCAGCAGTTTACACATTACCATCCCAGAGTGACAGGCAGAACCCAGACGGTGTACAGCTCAGTGAAACCTGCTTGTGACTTAAAAAGGGACATAGTTAATACATCGTGTCTAAATTCCTGTATGTACCAGAAGGCATTGCAAGTCACAAATGTAATTCTGTGCAGAGCTTGACTGTTTGATTAATAAATTCAGAAGACCAAGCATTAATTCCCACAAACTGAGAACAAGAGAAACCACCACCAATGTCCTAGCTCACTGCTCTTACGTGGAAATAATTAGGTGATACATCCTCAGATTTACTTTTGCAGTGTGTCAAGATTGTAGCTTGGTTCTTGCTATATTACAATAAAAATACCAACATCAGATTTCATTTTACTAATCCACATGATTATACACTGCCCCGTTAACTCATAGGTCCTAAAACTCCAAGACAGTTGCATATTTGAAGGTATGGAGACCATATAAGAAACAGGCTGGTTTGCTAGTTGCCAGCTCCCCTTCATTTGAGAAGAGGTAGTGAAAAAATAAATTAAACTAAGGTTGTTTTACACATCCACAAGGATAAAATACATGATCCTTTTCACTGCAATTGCATGCACACTCTTCCTTTTGCTGTGTTACTTAAATTGGGCCCCAACCCACTATCAGTATAGTGGTTTGAAAACTGTAGAAAAACTGTGGATATTTGGAAGAGAGGAATAAACATGAGATTATTCCTGTCCTCTAAATATAGTTTGCTACATACAGGCTGTTGGTACAGCCCCCGTCTTCTCTCTATAGTCCCTCCTTGGTTCAGCCGTTCCGTACATCCCCCCTTTCCTAGCTTTCCAGGCATTTCCCCTACTACTCTCTAAACAACCTCTGCTGAGCCACTTTTTTTCTGGCAATGTCATGCTCCAAAACCTATGTAATTTATGGGCTCGCTGGAGTTCTCCAATGTGCTGACGACACAACTTCCAGTGGTCCACGTTCCCCATGGTTCTTCTTGTCAGCTGCCGGGATGAGAGGATTTGTGAACTCAGGGCACAGCAGCAAGGGATGGTGGTGCGAAGAGCACAAAACGGATACGGATCAGCAGGAGCAAAACAGAGGGATAAAATCTGGTGCCTCAGAGAAGCTCATCAGTGGAAATTCTGCTTGCCAGTAAAACTTGTGAGAACAGTTTAGCTCCACGTTAAACGCTGGCAGAGATGCACGAACCCTAAGATTTTATCTGTAAAAGTGGGATGCAATCCTGTGTCACAAGCTGGCTGCTTTTCAAGCCCATCTAAATGTGACATTGCTACAAAGCAGCAAGCCAGCTCTGAAGGGCTTAGCTCTGTCTTATCTCTAGATCTGCAATGCTCATTTTCACACACGTTAGTTATTATATCGGAACCTGCGGTGGAAAATACCCATCTGTGAAACCACTCTGATTTCCCTGTTTCTGGGATCATTCTATAGAAATGAGAGCTGAGTCAGGCTCTCAGCATTCTGACTTGCAAACTTTGGCTGCCACATTTGAGCTCTGTTTTGGCTGGGGCATCAATGCTTGGAGCTCTGGCCCCCGCTTCGCCCTCCGGCTGGGAGGCTGCAGGGTACAAATGGGCCATGAGTATCCGCCAGCACTGAAGGGTACTCTGCTTCCCAGGCTGCTTGCATGGAAAATTTCACCTGTGTTCATGAGATACAATAAGATGGAGGGTGGCATCTTCCACCATAAATCGCTTTCTCTCTGGGGTGTTTTTCCTCACCAGCGTAGCAATCTAATCTGAGCTCCATCCTAGAGAGGTCTTTTTGAGAGTAAAAGCTGCTTTACAAGCAAAGTGCTCTTATGACATCCATGAGGCATCAACCCTGCTTACAGCATTAGACACAGGGCTGTACCGTGCCTGGCACTGGAGAAGCTCGAAGCTCTAAGGGTTCCCTGAGTGAAAAATGTATAAATACAGCTAAGGAAAACTATTCTTTTGCCTTCTGCTTTATAACCCAGAAGCCCACATAGCTATTGACTGCATTATAAAATGAAAGGTAAATTAATAAAATTCATCTGTATGTTCTCCAGTCAGAATATCATATCATAATATGGATATGTTGCCATCTTCTCACTTCCCAGGCCTAAATGAATGAAAAAGAAACTCTCTCCTGAGCTAGTAAATTCTCCCCAACCAGTAATTTTTTCTCCTGTTCTAGTGAGTTTCTTGGGAATATAGATTTATTATTATTATTATTATTATTATTATTATTATTATTATTATTATTATTATTATTATGGTAAACTGCTCCAGTAATGGTTTCAACAAAAGAAGTAAACCTTACATTGTATTCAGATAATGTTCTTAACTTCTCAACAAGATTTACTAAATTGCACCCTGGGAATTATGCAAATGAAACTTTTGGTCAAAATGTTACAGGATTGCTATAAAAAAAAAAAATCTTTTTTAAAAATCTCATTAAAAGCCCTAAAATAACACGTTCCAATATAAAAAGCATGTGCCTTTGTGCGATGAATATCTCCCTGGCAGTAATACGTACTATGCTTCATTGTCGATGGTCTTTGCAGCTTCCTGTGACAAATGCTACTTATGTGTTTCCTCTGAGCACTTCACATCCTTGTGTTCTCAATGGTGATGGAATTAAGCGCAGGTAACAAGCAAACCGTTGTAGTACGTTGGCAGCTAACAACAAATAATGAGTCATTGCTGAATATTTGCAACGTATTTACCTATCTTTGTTTTGCTCAGTGCAATATAATCATCTCATGTATTTTTCTTAGCATAATTGGGTAAGTTGTGTGGGTCTTGTGATATATTTCATCTCCTAGATCTGCAATGATTTACATACAGACAGCTTAGACCCTATTAATGCTAATAAAGTGCTGCAAGGACATCCTATAGCATGCACTTTATTAAAATGTACATAGCTTTCTTAGAGAGCTTCTGTTTATCTCTCTTTCCTGAAAATAAAATATAGTGCCTTTAGCACTGAATATTTAAATCTAGCCTCCTTTTCCATGTTTCTGTCTCTCTCTATGCATTTCTAATGCTTCTATCACAATGGGATCTGGGTACTATATGCAACAGGAAATAGAGCATAAAAATGTCCACGAAGAACTAACAGACTCTCCCCTTCCATGATTCAGGTTAAAATTACTTCCATTGTAGTTCTGGGAGGGAGGCCGGTTTGCTGTTCAGTGCTTGTGCTCAAGTTGTAGCTGTAGTTGAGCCGTGTTGAGGCTGGAGTTGGGGGTTGAGGCTAGGCCGGGGGAGACCATCCTGGCTTCAGGAGGAATGTGCAGATACCTTGGACAGGTCAGGAAACACGCAGATACCTTGATGCAGGTGCATTGATGGAGGCATGCACACAACAACGTGTCCTGAGTTACCCTTTTCTGTTCTTTCTTCTTAATTTCTAAGATGGGAACCCCACACAGGCTCAAAGCTGGATCATGGATGGGGCTTTCTACATTTCCACTTACCTTGAGCCTAGCTGCAAACACATACATAGTGGGCTAGAGCTTGAGCTCCTGAGCGAGCTATTCATTTGCACAGGCATTCACATAAATTCAGTTTTCAGCCCTGCCTACCTGACAGGGTGAAAGCTGACTTTCTAAAAAAGGGGACTATAGACTGCAATTATTGAACTGAGGAGCCAGTTGCCATCATTAATACCACAGTTGTGCAAGCAAAGCTTAATTTTAATATACTCTTTTTCACCAACAGATTTGCTAATGAAAATTGGATTCTTGCCTGTCTACTTGGGTCCATATTACAAATACCCACCAGGCACACAAAGACCCGTATAAGCTTGTGTGCAACATGAGGGCGCATTCCCAGTGTCCCCAGTATCTCTTTTAAGTGCACGTCCAGTTTTTCTGGGTACTAACAGCCTAAACAAGCAGTGAATCCTGTAGAGAAAAGACAGATGAAACTGTCTGTGTTCCCTGACCTTCAGCAGCAGCAGTGTGGGTGCAGCACAAATCAATCCTGGCGGTGCCTAGCAATAACTGACATTATTAGCTGTTAACGGGCACAGGCTGCTCAGTGGAGGCAGTGCAAAGAAACCAGCGTACAAGCTTGGTAATGATCTGGACAAAAGCATCAGAGGAGATTCTTGGAGATGCTTGTTGGGGGAACTGGTGTGATTCTGCACCGACGCGTTCAGCATCCTGCCAGCCTCCCGTGTCGGGAGAGGAGGAAATAACGATAGGTTGTGTGCGGGAGGAGTGCGAGAGCAGCCCACAGCCCCGTCCCATCCCTTTGCTCCTGGGGAAAACACCTTTGCTCCCCAGATCGGGGCTGCTTTCAGGGGCGTGGGGGCCTCCTGCAACCTGCTGAGCCCACCCAGCAGCTGCCAGAGCAGAGACGCTAACGTGCCCTCAGCTACAAGAATTCTATTATCTGCCCACAACTTTGTTGTATTCATAGACCTGTTAGGGAAAAAATACACCACTTTTATGCTGCCAAGACAGTTTGTGATGGTGCGGGGGGTGGTAATTTATTTGTACCTTGCACTTTGTTTCAGGAATAGTCATGGTGTTGCAAGAACTTCTTTCAGCATTTGATCAGAAAATTAAATTTGGTTTTAAAGAGATAGTCAGGGTTGCTAGGACAACATATTAACCTCCCTTTTTTATTTTCTTCTCTCTGAATCCAAGGTTCCTGTAATTCATCAAGCTGTATTTGATTTGTCGTGTTTCTCAAGGCATAAGAGGGAAAGAGTTTCAAAAGCAATGTGCCAAATGCATTTTTCCTCAACAAATAGTTAAATGAAATGGTAACGTCCCACCCGGCATTCCCATCCTTGCCTCATCAAGCCAGCAGGGCTGGACAAAGCAGGAGCGAGCAGCTCTGCTCTCCAAATGTCATGGGAGTGTTTGTGTGCATGGTTACAGGGAACGAGAATGTGATGGGGGAGACAGCTGAGAGTGTTTTGGGAAGTGATTAATGGCTGTGAGATGCCAGGTATAGCTGAACAATTTGGACACTTTCAGGAGCTTATGGTTTCAATAACAAGTAAATGGCATTTTTTGTGCATATAGATTCTTCTACATCTAAGGCAAAAAGTCAGAATTTCAATGATTCCTAGAGAATCATCATGAATAAAAGAGCAGAAAAATAACTGAAAATATGTGGAATACACTTCTACTGGCTTTTTTCCAAACCTTTGGCGTACAGCTCCCTTGTCAAAATTGACAGCAGTATTACATTTATGCAGCTTTCAGGCTCAGATCTTTAAAGTTGTTTAAACATCCATATGGCTTTTGTCCAAAACTCATTGATTGCTGTCTTTGTTGTTTCATCTAGATTCGTTCCGATAAGGACAAAGAGATCCATATCAGGTACAGCATCACTGGAGTGGGAGCCGACCAGCCGCCGATGGAAGTTTTCAGCATTGACCCTGTGTCTGGCAGGATGTATGTGACTCGCCCGATGGACAGAGAAGAAAGAGCTTCCTACCATGTAAGCATGAGATGCCAAGGGAAAAAATACATGTTGGGTTTTATCTAGGTTCACAAGCTCAAAGCAAAACTGTACCAGACTTGCTGGGTTCATGGACATGCAGCTTTAAGAATATTGGGATTTTCATTCAAAAGCAGAGCCCAGTTACCAGTTTGGACTGGCTCTCTGTGTTAGCAAAGCCCTGAGGAGCTGATTGCAGAGGTGCACAAGGTTAACTAACACCACAAGTCTCAGTGCCATCTGTGCTGGAGCAATTGTGTACGTGTGTGGAGATGTTAGCTTTGTTTCTGCTTTCCTTCAGCGTAACCTGCCCTTGCTTTATCAGCTGCATCAATGCAAAGCAGCATTAAACCAATCTCCTTTTCTGAAGTAAGGTTACAGTCATTTGTATAAAGTGGTGCAACTTCAGGCTGCTTATTAAATCCCTTCAAATTTGTCTGTGGAATGAACCCCCCAAAACCATGAGAAACCAACCGCTACATTAGTGTGTCTTGGGAAACTACTAATTTAGGAATCATTACTGCAGTTAAACATGCAATAATTGGCATAGTCATTTTTCATTTTAAATCACTAGGAGATGTTCAGGAAGTATGATGGGGGTGTGTCAGATAGGTTTTTTAATATGCAGATAGGCTAATATTGAATATGAGGGAATTAATTAAGATTAATTACACTCAAAAGTACTGCCTTACACTACCCTAGTTGATAAAATGCACTACGTGCAGAATACTTAGAGTGCAATTGGTCAATATGTTTTGATATAAATCATAGCCCATATATTACATGGCATAATTGCACAGCGAATCCAGTCTCACAAATTGCTTTAAAAGCAGTGTTGCACCTTGCATGATTGCCCCACAAAATTTCAAGCACTTCCTGCATCTACGCCTTAGTTGTTTCCCAGAGTGGTTGTGAAAGGTTGTTTCATGGATTGCTTTGTATCAGCATTAGCCACATCTATTGGCATCATAATAGCCGTTCCCAGGGATGCTGTAATGTCAGTGAAACGGTACGGGTCACTTCCAGTGACACCATATTCCTAACTGCTCCGTCGGAGATGCACATTCTGTCAGCTTTATCAGGTATCCAGTTAACCATGTTGACACAGCTTCTGGACTGGGGTGGAAGGATAAAGAAAATAGATTACCTCTTTAGTTGGGTGGAAAAAGAGATTTCCCCTGGGTAAAAGAGAATCTGAAGGAAAATTATTTTATCCTCTGTGAACAAGAACAATTATTTTGTTTTTTTGTGCCTGTGAAAATATGAAGAGAGATTGTTTTGAAAAAGAAATATTTGAGATACTCTGTGTGTCATCTTATCATTGTTGATATTGTTTCAGCAGTGCCAGGTTATTATAACAGTATTGTCGATAATACAATACACAAGTTAACACTTTTGATGGAGCTGCTATGATGTCTAGTAATGGACATTCTCAGTCCAAAAAAAATAAGATGAAAAAGATTTTGTCCCCTGTAATAACAAATCACGCAATGCCTTAATAACAAAGTTAATCTGCTGGTTACGGGAAATTCAGTAGACCAAAATCTCACCTTAGCAAAGGCAACTGGCAAGTCTGCCTCGTGCACACCGCAGGATTTCCAGCCTTTTTTGTTCCTTACAAAAACCTTGAACTGGCAATTCCAGGCACAGGAAAGCATATTCACACTCTGAAGGTTACAGGAATTTATAGGTTATGGAGAGTGAATAGCTGATAAATACATTGTGAGACCTTACAGACAAGAATAGTGAGTGATAGAAAATCTTTGTTAGCAGAGCAGTAGAAGGTGATGGAGATCATTTTAGTCATGGCTGTAAACAACCTTTAGATCCTTTAGCCTCAGTAGCAATTGATTGATGATTTACTGAATCATCAATTGTTCATTTTATAATCCTTTACAAAGCATGTATAAATACACCATCTCCAAAGCAATGACCCAAGCACTAGTGAAGAAACTTACAGTAGGAGTGGATGATCCTTGAAGCTGGAAAAAAATAAGCCAGCCTCCAGAAAGAAGATACAGTCCCAAGTCTTGGCTGTTGCAAGTTTCAGAGAAGTTGGTTAATAAATGCCACTTCAAATAGCCAAGCCCTTAACTAAAAGGCAGACAGACTTGAAGCTAGGCTCATACCAAAAAAACAGCAACTTAGGTGTAGGCTTGGATCCCGACTGTAAAGCTTGGCCATCTTTAAGTTGATTTGACATCTGCTGTGGAGATTTTGTTACTTGCTTAGTAGCTCTGGACCTAACCCTTGAGTGGGTGAAGGCTGGCAGCAGAGCTCTGGGCACTGCCCCAGTCCGCAGCAGCACAGGGGCTGGCGGCTCAGGCTGCAGATGGGGGTATTTATACAACCTCAGGTTCTCTGCAGTCCTAAACAGAATCAAGCCTGTTCAGCATCTCTGTCACTGCTGAGTGTTGTCCTCATTGCTTTCATTCCCAGGTAATCTAGAATCTAATTACAAAAATAATAATAATAATTTGCAAGTGTTTGTGAGGCTACATATGAAGAGTTCTGTTTCATTAACTCCTACATCCTCAACACATATTTTCTTATGCATAATTATCTGCATTGCTTCAGGACTACCATTTTAAAAATACTACTGTTTTAACTCTCCCCACATTTAGCAAGCCATTTGTCTGATGAAACCTAACCTTTTCCCTAAGGAGAAATTGATGTTTTCTAATTAGTTCAGGAGTTCTCTAACAGAACTTCCCCATACGTTTTCATGAACTTTTAGGGAGGATCATTCTGAGTTTGATGTATGCAGAGACATATATTCCTCTGGGACTTGCTTTGTCTGCCCAGGTGCAGCGTGTGCTAGCAGCCTTGCATCAACTTCACCAGCACAATTGGCAGGGGCAGAGATCGCGAGTTCAGCCGCATCTTGGCCTCATCTGTTTTCTCGTCTGCACTAGAAACCAGAGTGCAAACTCTCCGGGGACCTTGCAGACATCCCAGATGCAGTGTCAGCTGCAAATATGATCAGGAAAAAATGAGAAGGGCTTTGCAGCCACTTAACCAGCACCACGCTGTGCTGCAGAAGCGCGCGTTGTGCTGAGCGGTGTGCTGGGAGCTGCGTGTGCAGGAACGCAGCCTCGGGGCGCGCTCCCAGCACAAGCGCCAGCTCACCCCGTCTCGCTGCGGCAGGCACGGCTTGTCATTGCTTCTCCTACTCTAGTCAGCCCTTCATGTTTATTGCATGCCAAGTAAGTTTCAGCAGGTAGCAATATTTAATATGCATGAGCTCTCTTGGCCTTATTTAGCTGCATTCCCAGAGCCCTGTTTGTACTGGTGGCTGAATTAGTGACTCCGAATGTCTTTTCTGATCCACACAAGGGTTTCATAGCAAGCTGCATTTAGGCCTGGCAAGTGAGAGGGATAGCAAACTGGCAGGTTAGTTTTCCAAAGGTATTTTGCTAGCTTTGTTTTAAAAACCATCAACATCAACCTGTCAATAAGCAGTTATTGCTTATGGTACCCAAGTATATTATGGGGGAACACTGAAGCAAGTCCTAATCCAGTCCCAGACACGTGTATGCCTTCAGCTTCAGACTAATGAAATATTGTCTCAGAAGTGGCTGGAGGAGGACAGGTTAGTTACAGTCTGAGAAAGAGTTATTTGCAGTGCAAGGAGACAAGAAGATCTCTCGAAATTCAGGGATACAAGAGCTAATTCCAATATTTTTAACCAAGTTCTGAGTAATGCCAGCCATTTGTGTCACAATGTCCTAATTTGCACTTTTAATCACAATTAAGAGCACACAAATTAGGCATGACATTGTATGCTTATTGCTTAGAGTCCCTGTCACTGATTGATAATATATATTTGTATTAGTAGTATTAGTGCATAAGTAATATTCATATTTAACACAATTCACTGTGTTGACTTTGACTAACTACCTTCAGATACCACCAGCCTCCAGTGTAATCAATAATCATGATACTGAATCATTTGTATGCCAACAGCTACATTTACATGGGAAACTGTCAGTAGAAAAACCTCAGAGACCAGTGGTAGCTGCTGCTGAATATGATAGCAACAATTGTCATACCTTTAAACAATGTTTGTTAAGGAATATTGAGGCAGCTCTTTGGTTGGTGTACACTGCACACCGACTAAAGATTAGCTGGCGATACCTGTATTAATTTTTAAGAACCCTCTGCATGGTGTTTCACTTATTACTTATTCCTTCTCTACTCCTGTCATGTTCTCCCTCTTAAGGACAATGTAAATATTTCAAGCTAACTTTATAAGTGTTTTTAGCTGTATCTCCAGCTAGCCATCAGCTTCCCTGTGAACACTTGTCCACGACCTGTGTGTGTCCTCTGGTCCAGGCTGTGCTCACTGGCTTTTTCAGAGCTGTTTTTTCCAGCTCAAAGTGATGTCTGTGTCTGACTGAATGGAGCCATCACCTTTTGTGCCTTACCCACTGTCATGAACCATGGAGAAGCACTCATGTGCACCTGCTTTTCCTGCCACCTGTCCTACCTCCAAAGCACCGACTTGGGTACAGGTGGGAGCAGACTGCAGCCTGATCTGCTGCACACTCTGTTAGGTTCGTGCCATGCACAAATGAGCCCTATCTTGGCATTTAAAGAATGATTCCGAAGGAAAGAGTGTTGTCCAGCTTGAGGATGCAAGATGAATAGAGAGAGCAGGGCCTGAGGGCAGGGGGGAAGATGAATTAAGGAAGGGGAATGCAGTATCTGATCTGCCTTGGAGGTACAGCTTGTTTCTCAGTGGACAGATTGCTGATTTGGAGTCCACCTCCCTTTGCTCCCTCCTCTGGGAGGGGTCTCTAATTAGGAATGGTCTCTAATGAGGAAGACCTCCTGCTGAGCACAGCTTATATTCCACTCTGGCTCAAGCACCACATTTTCCTCTGCTGCAGTTGGCACTGACCACAGAGGAGTAACATGTGTGAAATGATACTGAGATATTACCACAAAGATTTGTTAAAAAACATTCATAGAGTAAATTCATGCAAGCAGGCACAAGAGGAAAAAAAAAAAAAAAAAAAAAAAAAAAAAAAAGAGGAGGAAAAGTTCATTAAGTTCATTGAAATGAGGTGAAAAAGGAGCAGGAAGAAAGCACAGGGTCTGCTGCGCTGGAGTGGGGAGCGAGATGAGTGCCAAACTCCTGGCTGCCCAAATGCCATGAATTAGGACACCGGTGCCCAGGTCACCAGGCACCATCCTGTCTCCCATAGCTCAGCCAGGTGCTGGTGCTGGCTCAGTGCAGGTGGGGGAGATTCCTGCAGCCTTGCTCACTGAAATTTGTCTTTCCTTGAGCACAGGCAGTAAGTACCCTGTTCATGGCAACGTGTGCTAAGCGTAACAAGCAGATAGATGTGCATTGCTGAGAAATTCCTTACTCCTGGAGGTTTCAAACAAAAGCTGTCAAATGTAATTAAAAATTTGCAGGGGGAGAGTCAGATCTGAGGGGAAAGATATCAGCCTTGCTCTCTGCTTTATCTCTGAATGGAGCCATTTCCGCTCCTGGAAATACAGCAAGAGGCAGCCCAGTGCTGCCTCAGTTTGAAGATAATAACTTTAATTTTAGCTCCGAATTACTTTTTTTCAAAGGCAACCTGACCTCTGACTTGTAAAGTTATTGAATTGCTATATCTGACATGATGGATAGCTCAACAGGTGGGAGTCAAAGCAGTTTATATTCCGTCAAGAAATGCAGATATTAGGAGCATTACAAATCAAGAAATACAAATGGTACATCCTGTATTGAAAACGAAGCCAGACTTCTTCAGTCTTTAAAGAAAAGTGCTTCTTAACTTCCTTTAAAAAATGTTCCTCGTTCAGCCTATTTCACGTGGCAGTTTGTTCTCTTTGCTTGATTAAATGTTAATCCAGCCCATCATAACAGTGTGCAGTTTCTTTTGTTAAGCTCTGGACTTCTGAATGCCATACATGAAGGAGAAAGTTGAATCAATCATAGGCACAGGGAAGTGGAAGCCAGGAACCAGTGCTAACACAATTAGCACATTTATTCGTCTGGAGCTGGAGACCTCCGTGGTACAGGAGCTCCCACGCCGGCAGCATCCCGATGGCCTGGGCTGGTGCTGGCTGGGACCGGAGCCCTCGCTGCTCGGCAGGCACAGGCTGCTGGCTATCAACACGCACACAGGGCTTGGAGCACGCACGTGTCTAAGGTCCCCTGTCCCTGCCCACTATCCAACAAAGAGGGATGACTAACAACATCTGCAGCATCCCCACCAAGGCAGACATCCCTCCACTGCCCACCCAAAGCCAGGAGCCACCGAGTTCTTTCTTTGCTTGTCTTCTTTTTCCTGAAGCCAGCAGCGACGTTCAGTGCTCACACCATTTAGAGTAGCCATCTGTTCCCTTGAATGAGGAAGCTATCCATTTTTTTCACCTGATTACCGATTGTTCCAGTCTAATGTTGATTGCTTTGTTTTATTAATTACTCATTTTGACATGCTGTAGCTGTCCCTTTTGTTCAGAAAACAGATGCTCTTGTTTTCCAGCATTATTACTGATGGTTATTGCTAATAAGATAAAGCTGCAGTTCCACTTTAGCTGAGGACTTAACACTGTGGCTCTGGTTATTGTAATGCTTCATCGTTGATATTTTAGTTAAGCCGGAAAAAATATTTCATTCTTAGTGCCACAGGGGCTCCCGTCATTTGAGGGAAAGGGACTGGTTTTATATCTTTCGGTGCATAAAGTGATGGGGTCGGTTGCTGTTGCTGAGACTAGAGTCTGTGATTAAACAAAGAATAAACAATACTAATGCCATTCTGAAATCTCTTCGCTTATTAATCCCTGTTATTGTGGATATGAAAGGCTGTAGGTTCCCACAAGAAACCTGTCAAGTCAATCTCATTTCCTCACTGTGTTTGGAACTAAGCAAAATTTGCTCTTCAGTTTGTCAGACAAGGTTCACCATGTCTTTAAATTAAAACAGAGTGATCTATTAGCAGTGAAGGGGATAGCATCGCTGCACCAGACTTAACGTGTTTCCACTGACAATATTTTAAAATATTATTTCAATATTATGTTAAGCCTTGAAAAACTGTAGAGTGTAAAGTTCAGATGGAAACCACGTCAGTGCTTTCTGCTGGAATTAGATACCCTCTTAGTTCAATTTTGAGAACGTATTTATGAGGTGAAGTCAATTCTTACAAAGCATGGTTTCTCATTCTGCAACAAATCCAATTGCTGATATTATGCTTTCATTGTGCTTATTCCCAGCTCCGGGCTCATGCAGTGGATATGAATGGAAACAAAGTGGAGAATCCTATTGACCTTTACATCTATGTGATTGATATGAATGACAACAGACCGGAGTTTATAAACCAAGTCTATAATGGATCTGTTGATGAAGGCTCTAAACCAGGTATGGTTGAAAAAAGTCTTAAAGTTATCACAAGCTTTCCAACATTAATCTGACTTGGTGGCTTTGCCTGCTCTTGAAGTAGAGGGAACACAAGGGAGGTTTTCTGTTGCTTGCTCCTTTGTTGAAGACTGATGGAGATGAGAATGATTTAGCTGTTATCTCTTTCTCCTGATGCAGAGAAAGCGCAAACTTGGGCTAGAGGGAACCTGGATCCTGGGAAACCCTTCCTAGATGTGGACTTTGCAAAAGCATCGGTTCTGTAGAGTAACGCTTGGTATTGCCTCTCCCATATGCTTGTTGCAGACTCACAGTGCTGTTATTCCAACTACAAAGTACAAATAGCAAACCCAGCTGTGACCGTTCACTGACCCTATGCCCAAAAAGCTGAATATCTGACTCCTTGGTTTTTAATTCAGTCATTTACAAACTCTGTATCTGGCACCCAAAGCCTTCAGTAGAGTTGGTGTCCCAGGGTGTGAAGGAATTACTGTCTTACTTGGGCCTGATGCAGACCTATTGAACTGGGAATGTTCCCACTGAAATTGGTGGGTCATCCTCCCTTCCTATGGCTTTTTCTTAGAGAGGGTAAAATGTAGAAAAAATATGAGGCAGATTTTCAGAAAAATTATGAGTGAAACGTTAGTGAGGATGTAAGCTATACACAGAACACGAGTGATGATTTTTACATGAATATGTTTATATCTTTGGAAAAATACAGTTGTAAGGAACTTTAACGTCGTCTTTTCAACTGTATTGTTGATTTGTTATTTAAGTGCAGCAGAGCTGTACAGTTACCAATATGGCAACCAGAGTGGTTTTAGCTTGTTGCTGAACATAACTGCTCTGAATGCATTCATTACTTAAGCTGAAATTGTATTTTGAAAACTGTCACCGGTACTTCAGTACATCTCCTGAAATCCGCGTGAGATTTTTCCAAGATAAACTGATCCTCAGCAGAGGGATTAGATGCCACGTGACTTTGTTTTGTGGCAGCAAACATCTGTCATGGTTCCTCCACTGCCTGAGGTGTCATTGAAAAGTCTCCAGTGGCCACTATTTTTAACAAGGTGAATTGCAGCCGTGATTGATTGTCTTTCAGCATTGTGAGGAGTAGGCTGTTGTGGTGACACGTACTGGGGACAGCGTGTGACATTATATTTGAAGAAGGAATGTATGTACAGCTTCCTTCCTGATATGCTTTGGGTGGTGACGTGCCAGGCTTCAAAGTGCTGCTCCAAATCCTGTCTGCAGAGGTGATGCGAGAAGTCTCTGAGCTGCTCGTTCTGATGGCAGCGTCCAGGAGGACTTTTCCTCCTTTCACTTGAAGGCCACTTTGCAGCATATCAAGGTTAGAAGATTAATGCATTTCCATAGCAAATCAAATTTCTTACATCTTATTCTAGGACAAATCAATATTCAAAGTGTTCCCAGATGTTCTAACTAGCTCTGCTCATTTGTGTGAAAGAAGCAGTAAATTGCATCCTCTTGTTTGAAATCCAGATAAGCCTTTGAGCTATTAAATCAGAATAGGATACCTTTGCCTACAAAATGGTTGTGCCTCTGCTTCCAGCAGTGATTTTTGGTATTCTGTATCCCAGGCTGGTGTGTTTGCCTTTAAGGCAGGTAGGTAGAAAGCAATCTGGTTTTATTCAAAAGCAATTACATTTGTCTTTGATGTATTTGTTTTTTTCTCCCTTTTCCTGTTTAATCGGTATTCTTTTAAAGGTTTATATTAGTATTGAATTTCTGTTCCTTGCTTTTGTAGATCCACCTGGGAATTTGGGTATCTGAGGCCTTCATTCTATGTACTTGGCAATAAACATGATGTTACGTCTCTGAGAGAAATGATAGAGAGGTTATATACTTACTGTGAAAGCCTGCGTGCTCCTCATTTACCTCAACGTTATGTATCCCTGTTCTGCGTAGACACAAATCTAGACAGTGTATTTAGCTAAGCATAGATCTTGCAGAGATTCAGAAGCTTCTTTATAGTTCAAGATGATTCAGGATATTGTAATAACTAAAGAGTCTTTGCAAAAGGAAAAATAGGCAGCCAGAGTTCAACATTATTTGCGGCAATGGTCAACAAATGAAAGACATTGTGTAATCTTAGAGGTAGCAGTGAAATGTGTTCAATATTGATTCAAAATTAAGTTACATACGCATCTATAAATATATATGCATACGTGTGCATATCGATGTAGAAAGTACAGATTTGCTTCAAGCAAACTAAAAAAATCTTATTATGTGATACAGGAGTTCAGCATTCATTTTCTGCTATTCATTGGCATTGAAGTATGCCTGAGGACTGAAAATGCTTCCCTGGACATCCTGTGTGATTGTTATTTCTCACATCTTCCATATGCCCCTTTATAATGGCTGTGGCTGAAAGTGCAGTATTCCTTGATTAGCATAGTATCTGCAAAGTTCTTCATGATTTTGTACACCTTTTTTGAGAAAAGTAACTAGAGTGTTAGTATCCCAGAAAAGTGCTGGCTCTGAGGGCAGCTAGTATGAGCAGCCAATGTCTGTTTGAAGTCAGTAGGAATTTTGCCCAGATTTTATAAAAAGGAAAAGGGACATATGGAGCTCGAACTCTACCCATGGAAATTTCCCAGAGCAAGACCATCAAAAATACACTGTTGAGCAGGGCTCAGTGACCTTGAGCTGTAAAGAAAGCCCCTGAAAGGCTGATTTGCAGGATCAATAGAGCCCATTGCATTCAAAGGGAATAAGAAAGGCTCTGCTGTGCTGTCAGCGCTCACCCCAAAGTGCAGGGCAAAGCAAAGGCATCTGGTGCAAGGGCACCGCAGGCAGGACGGTACCTTCAGGGGATGCTGCAGCCTGGACCCTCATAGCAGCAGGGATGCAGCAAGCTGGAGGAAGGTTCCCCGCTTCCTCAGGTCCTCTGGGATAGCTGCATAACATGCCTGGCCATTGCAGGGGTGGGAGGGTGGCCAAATATGATGTGACCTACTGCATCTGCATTCAATAAGGCAAAAGGAGATAGCCTGAACCAGGAAAATGGGAACGCAGGCAGGATTGTGTACTCCAGCCTCCGGTGTGCTGTGGTACTGCTGGGCACGTTACCTCCCGTGGCATACAAATAGCCTCCATAGGGGACTGTCCAGGAGCTGGAACAGTTGGCAGCAGTGTGAAGAGACGTACTGGAGACAGTCACTGGGGTTTAGGTGACCCAGCTTCCCAGACCGCAGGGCACTCAGACGCCTGAGCTTCCAGGAGCATGCTCTCTGCAGTGTGCAAGTCACCTTGAAGCAACCCTTGACAGGAATAGAAGAGAAATCATCAAGTATTATAAATTATAATAGGTTGTAATAGGTTG
The DNA here is from genome assembly GCF_011077185.1 of Oxyura jamaicensis. NCBI lineage: Eukaryota > Metazoa > Chordata > Aves > Anseriformes > Anatidae > Oxyura > Oxyura jamaicensis. The sequence continues at coordinate 12,177,152 of NC_048912.1, forward strand.
TTGGTGCTGGTTAAGATTATAATAACTTAATTGAAATAGTGTCTTGCACCAGGGCATAGTGTTCTTGAAATCAGGAACACATGAAGTCCTCTGTAGCATGAACTTGTGTGTCACAGCCTGACCCATGTGCATCCTTAAATGTGTGCTGGCTCTTACACTGAATTGCATTTCTTCTTCCTTTTCTGACACTCTCTGGAAAGCATTTTAATGCATTTCTAGTTTATCTAGCCTAAGGTCGTGCAGCTGGACAATTTAAATATGTACATGCAGGCTCTTCCAAAAATGCAGAACAGGAATAGCGATGCAGGATTCTCTATTCCACAGGACCATATTTCTTCCTTTGTCTCTATCCCCCACAAGTTGTTTTGATTTAACAAGCCCCTGTTTGAAAGTGTATCTTAAAAGGCCTTGTTTTACTCATATTGAATAATGTTCTGCCTCTTTGAACTTCGCCTCTATATGAAGAACACAGACAAGTTTTAAAAATGCATCTGCAAGCTAGAGCTGAAATTCCCCTGGTCCCTCTGGCAGCCTTAATCAGCAAAGTTCTCCTGGAGCTGCCCAAGTTGCCTTTCAAGCGCTGATAAAGCAGGACGGGATGCACAGCTCTGTGGCTCAGGATTCTGTTGCCCTTTCAAAGCCTTTGGCTCTGCACAGGTTTGGGGTGGTTTTTTCCCCCTCTGTATAACCCCAATTAATGCCTGCCAGGAGCCCCACCACTGCGCTGGCACAGCTGGGCTTGCGGCATGCCAGAGGCATCCCAGGGGAGGGGAGTGCTGCTTCAAATGAAATTCTACAGTTTCAAAAAAAAAAAAAAAATCAGGCTGTAAAAGATAAAATGAAAATGCTTAACTGCAAAAGGAAAAAAGGAATTTAATCACAAAAAAAAAAAAATGTGATGGAGAAAAATTACTTGGTCCCCGCAGAAGCTCGGTTTTGATGTAGCCAATGCAAAAAGTACCTTACAGTGGGACGGGGATGTCTTACTTAACTGAAGCATTCAGTTTTGAAAAGGTCAATGTGAAATGCTCTGCGGTGACTCAAGTGCTTTGCTCAGGGTTGTATCTATTTTGTTTTAACAGAAAGATTGTCAAAAATTAACACATCTCTCCAAAACAATTTGTTCCTGTCAGACTGGCCTTTTCCATTCTCATTCATCCTTTCCAGTTCACTAACTCTCTGGATGCATCTTGGTCCCTTTCAAGTCAATAAAGCAGAAGTCCAAGTGGCTTCTTTTAAACTCGGGTTTCAGCTAGCTTTTTCTTTCTTACGGTGTTATTAATTCCAGAATGGTTTATTCTGGCCACCCTCCCTACAAGTGGTGTGAAAGAGTGCGAAGTACAGACAGTCCTCCAAAATAAAGGAAAATCGGTATTTCTTACAAGAAAAATGCTGTAATTCAGAATTTCCCCGTCTGCTCCTGATTTCATGGAACTCCAGTAGAATAATTGTTGATAGCATGCCACGTGAAAAATGAAAAAGCTGTGAGCCAAATCTATATGTGGCAAATTGAGTTAAAGAAATCTCATATAAATAAGCAGTATATTAAAAAAAAAAAAAAAAAAAAAAAAAGGATTTAAAAAGCCGATTATTCTATTAGTGTCCCAGTTTGTTTATTTTATATCTATGCTATGCTAGCAGAGATTCCCTTAGAGATTAACACCATGGACTAATGCACAGATGGGGCCAGAAACTTGAAAGTCATCTGAATATTAAGAATTTAAATCTTTAGCCTCAGTGATTTGAGCAGAAAGCCAATTATGAGGCTGAATTAGTTTTCAAATTAAACTGCAATTTAAGGCATGTGAAATTAATCTTTTAAGGCCTATAGTTGCATGTGTATATATATATATATTCATGGGAAGAATCTGGATTCTGCATTTCAAGCTCCTTCCTCTTTTCCATCCTGGTAGTACAATTAGTGATGAGATGTTTGGTGCCCTGCAGGTTGTTCTTACAGTTGGAAAAACAGGGCAGGTGTTACTGGGTGGAACAGGAGGAAAGGAAAGTGGCAGCGCCTGAAATCTGGAGTCTCCAAAGAGAAGCAGCTTCATGTTTGAAAATGAGTGGGGCACTGAGTGCAAACCCCTTTCTCCCATTATGAATCATTGCAAAAACACAATTGTGCTGCTCATCATTAAAATGTTTAATATTCTTTTACCAGCATGGATAAGCTTGCACCATAAATTTGGTGTTCTTCATTAAGGTAAACCCTGGTTGACCAGAGCACCCACGAAAGTTTGTAGACCTCAGCTAGCTCAGGCTGCTCGCAATGGGCATCACATAAGGGAGTCTGGGGCCTGTGCCAGGTGCATTTTCCTGCTGAAATAGCACTGAAAGCTAGAAATAATGCAAATTCGACATGTTTCAGAGAGATCGTGTAAAGATAAAATCTTCACGTGTCGGAATAAGCTTTGACAATTTCTTCCAGTCTTCCCAGAGCTCTTCACAGCTTGGGTGCATTTCTTCTGGGCCCATGAGAAGCCTGAACATACGCCCCAATGTGGCACTATCTTGTTCATCTTGGTAGGTGCTAGTCTGGTCCTTGCACTTTATGTGCTGTTAAAAATGCCTTTCTCCAGCCCGACTCTATTCTCTCACACATTACACACAGACTTGGGATACACAATATTCTTTTTTTAAGTTCTTTTGCTCAGACAAGCACAATTTTAAGAAATTGTTTTTCTGCACACACATCGTAGTGCTTTCCATTTTATTTCGAGGTGAGTGGTTATGAAATCCATGCTCTTCTTAATTTCCTTTTCAGAAGCATCTAGTCCCAGTAGGAAGGAAGTGAATTATAGGACTGTAAGTGAGGAAAAAAAATGCAAATCCCCTGACTGGTGTTTTTTTCCTCCAGAAAAAAAAAAAAAATGGCCAGGTTGATATAAAAAAAAAAAAAAATGTGGAAATCATGTTCTGAGACCATTCTTGAAGTGAATTACGACTCTGCAGTAGTTCGCTCTCCACTACATTTTAACCAGCAGTTACAAACAATCCAGTAATATATATTATATATATTTATATTTATATTTACATTTACATTTATTATTACATTATGTTACATACATTACTACAAACCATTCTAAAGATGCATTGAATACAAGAGAAAAGGAACAGACAGTTGTAGATGATACATGCGTAATGCTATTTAGCCCACCTGTAATAACACCAAAATGAAGTTCCAGTGTTTTAGGCGTTCAGGTGCCTGCGTGTGTAGGTGTACACAGACACGTACATGACTGCCTTTTTTGCCTTTCACACAATGAACACAAGTCTAGCCTCCACCAGCCAGCGAACATTTACCGCAGCTGTGGTCCGATGGCTGAATCCATGAAATCAGTGAACTTTTGTTCTTTTGTTCCTCATCTCCTATTGCTACCACATCTTAAAAGACAACGCATGTCGTGTTCTGGATGGGTTTGGAAGGGGACGGAGCTGATCTCGCTGTTTTCCCAGACACCTGCGATGCCGCCAGCGTCTCACCGTGACGCAGGGAGGGGAGGCAGCAGAGCTCCAGCAGCGCGTGCTCTGCCTCCTGCTCTCACGCTGAGCCAAGCCGAGCGCTGCTTACTGTAAATCCCAAATACTTGATTGCACTAGCAGTCTACAGATGTCCATCAAGATTTCTTGCTGTGCACTGGAAACATTGAGAAACTGTTGCGAATCTGCATGGCTCATACTCTCTGTCAAAATACAAGGGTTGGATCCAAGCCTTGTGTTAAGCCCCAGGTTTTGCTCAGCCTGGTCTGCGTGGTTTCACTGGTCGCATATGCCTTCAGCTACACACAAAACCCAGCCATACTTCCAAGCACAGTTTGGTGGTGGTGTTCAGGATATCTCATCCGAAGTCATGGTTTCTCGATTTTTTGAATTCACCTGTGGGAATGGAGAGGACTCATCTGCAGGAACTCAGCTGAGCCAGGGCTCATCGATTTATGCAATCAGAACTGTTTGCTCAGAGGCTCAGTGTGCTTTTGCCCATCTCAAAGTTTTGCTTCTGTTATTTCTCTGTGGTGCTGGAGGTCTCAGCAGGCTGCAGACTGCTGTACAGGTGTTATTTTCAAATCTGGCCTTGCCCATGTGTGCGTTGTTTTTGGTGCATCACTTCATTTTCTCTCCTGAGATACTTGTTTTATTTTTAATGATAAGAAGGCATTATTTCAGTTCCGGGTGACAGCAGCTGCTTCATCTTGCTCAGTCATCTCTCCAGACCCACTTGCTCTCTTTATTCTCATTAGGCTGACTCTTGCATTGTTTGAGGCTGAGGATCTGATGTCTCCACTAATTAGGAAGTGGCATCCTTTATGAATTAGGTTAGCTGCTTGAAAGGTCAAAATTTGCCAGTGATTACAAAAATAATGGGGAAAGAGAATGACAGCAGCTATCAGTTATGACTGAAGGAATATCATTTAGAAGGAAAGTGCTGTTTCTATTTAGTTTTCTATCCAGAGCGTGTGGGATGCAGTTTAATTTAAGTATATTTGCAATTTATTACATCCGCAGTAGAGTTTCAGGCACTTGTCATCTTGATGTCTTGCACACGTTCCTATTTACTTATACGACTCCACTGAACACCTTTGGTGAGTCTGCTCCTCGTTTTTCACTTGAAATCTTTAACAATGAATATGTGAAAGTGCTTCAAATCACCCATTGAATTTTTTTTTTTTCACTTGAGGATGCAGGTTTATTTGCTGAGCCATTTTAGTCTTTGATGCTACAGCAGTTCTCCAAATTGTGCTCTAACATCCATACCTACTGCAAGGTAAATTCTGCCATGAGCAGCTCTGTGCTGTACCATTTAGACTGCTACTGCACCCGAGTTAGGGCAGGTAAAATTATCTTCAGGAGTGCTCTGCACATCACAGCCTGCATGCCTGGAGCCAGCCTCTGCCCTCCATAGACTTGGAATGGAAGAATCTTGTTAGTTTTATATATCAATTAAAAAGACAAATGCCACAAGCACACTTCTACATGCTCATTAGAAAGAAAATAGCATTGTTTGTAGAAAAATTGTATTTAAGTAATTATGGGTATAGTTGTACTTTGAGGACTTGTTCAGGATCCCATTGTACTTATCGTAATCTGATTTTGACACTTTGCTTTTATAGCATGCTGTCTTTCTGTTCCTGAAACCCTGCTGCAATGCATGAAATCACTTAATGGGCAAAGTGTTCCTGTTGTGAGTAGGGCCATGAGATCTTGTCCTCTGTGGGGAAGAAAGCCAATATCAGGAAACTCTTCTGCACTGAAAATTTTATTTTTAGGAAGTGTTGTAAATTTTACACTACTTTTCAGTATTTAATCTTCCCCTCAACAATTATTGTCTTCTCTCTATCCAGCATCGGATGCAGAGTATTCACTAAGTGAGCTTCTCGACTTGGAAAAAAAAAAAATAGGAGGAAGGGGAGGTTTCCATTAGTACAAAGCCATTATTAACTTGGGTTAATGAAGATCTAATGTAATATGGCCATCACCACATGTCTGCACATAATGATTCAATCCTTTTCTATGGGGGAATGATTAAATTAAGTATCTTGTAGGTCAGAATTAGACTGAGAAGGTTAACCAACCTTTAATGATTCTGCAACCATTTACCAGCCATTAAAAAACATAAATTGTAAGATAAAGCTCAATAGAGAATCAGCGTTATCAGTAAAAAAAAATAAAAATAAAAATAAAAAATAAAAAAGGATGAAGTTTTAGCTTTTCTGTTTATATCACAGAAGTAGACAGAGAGGATTGTGTATTTTTATAGTAATATGTGGTATAGAGGGCAAAGTGGAAGGTTTTTTGTCTTTTTTTATTTGTATTCCTGATAAGTGCCCATTAGCTCTTTCTTTTTACATGCATTAAATCTAACTAATGGATATCAAACCAGCTTAGAAAAATGGTAATTATAAAGCAGTTGTAACAAAGACTTTGGGAGCACAACTGTGCTGAGATATTGTTTGTATGCCTTAAAACCATGACAGCCCAGTCTTTACAGAGAAATGCAGTTGCATAGATGGGAGAGCAGAGATTGCAGACAATGCGATGGGAATCAGCACTCTTTGGCGTGCCTTGGGAGCATCTGAGCTAGAAAGAATCACCCTGATTCTCAGATTCCAGAGCAATTTTCAGGAGACATTTGTTTATGACTGTATGTTTATCTGCTCGTATATATACAGGGAAGCTATCTTCCTTGTTTTGCTCCTTTTTATACTTTACAAACATACACAGATCGAATGAGATATAGTGAACATCAAATCTTTTTGCAGTCTTTTACAAACAGATGCAATTAATTTTAAAATCAATAAAACTGAATATAAAGGTAAAAATGATCTCCCTTTGCTTCCATCTCCCCAGTTTCTGTAAGGTATTCTTTTACCCATCCTGTAGAATGCTTGATTAATCTAATGGGAATATTTTCCATTAGGGGTGCTTTCAAGCATCTCTCTTGTTTCTTGTCTATTATCAGGTTGAAACAAAAATATCTCATTTGACAAAATATTATCTTGGAGATGGCAGTTTCTGGGAAATAAATGGGAATGCATTGTGAAGTTCCTTTTCTTGGGGTCTTGCCTTTTACTGATAGACTTCCTTCATCGTGCCATACATTAATTTTAACTCAGGTGATATATGAACTTGGCACATTAGTTAATGAAAAGCTAATGCACAGTAATCTTGTCATCACTAGCTGTGCATGATAATTCAATCTGCTTCTTAGAAGAGCTGTTCAACATGCAACAAATGTGATTTAATATTGACATGATGTACTAGGTTAGGTGTTTCATTTAACATACCATGTGCCTTATTTGATGAGAAATGTTTTTCTTTCAACAGGTTATCTACCTGAGTTAGCAGGCCAGGTGTGTAGGTTAATACAGTTATATCAAACACCGTCTGGACTGGGTGCTCATTAGTTGATACACAGCACAGACTTGGGCAAAATTCTGAGTTTTGGCACTTTGTGCATTCAGTTTATATTGTCAGCATGTTTGTAAGCAAGTCCTTCAGAGCAGAAAATAAAACTAATGCTTCTTTCACACACCAAAAGCATGAAGACCCTCTTGTCATGTTTGTACAGGTCTCTTTTATCTCCATCACTGGTGGCCGGGTCTGACCCAAAACTAGCACACTTTTAGGATTTTTTCACTTGAATCCTAACAATACCAGTCTCAGCCCTCAAGTGTGTAAGAAACATACAATCTGCCACTGTATGTTTGCCTAATTTGTGTAGTAACAGGGGCTAGATATGAGGATGTATTTCCTTTATTTTAATATAAAGTATATGAAGATATATCCCCACGCATACAACATAGAAACATGTCATTTTTTACCTTTACAGTAGGTAAATCATCGCCAACCACCTTCCTATAGTGGGAGACTTTATATAGCACCCAGAAGATGCTAGGCTCTGTAGCAGTATATATCCACAGCACTCTACTGCAATTTATTGTGCACAGATATATGTTTATGTCATTCACCGCAGCACACTGGTATCTCGAGGATATGTCTTGCTCAAAGACAGAGTAAATGTACAGAAAACTGAGTGGAACATTGACGGTGAGTGCAGGTTAGAGCGACGGATCCCCTGGGAGCAGTCCTTGGGAATGGCTCTCAGCAGGGGAACAAGAGATGCCATCAGGCTGCTGCCGTTGGGTCAGCATTACCAAGTGGGAAATATGGGAATGGACATATCCGCTCTTCCCAGCCACCATCCAGACTGCAGAAAGCAAGAAATAATTTGCAACTGGTTTCCAGCAGACTGTGGTCAGACAAGCAGCCCCAGTGAGCAGCAGAGAGCCGGGGAAGGAAGCGGCTGCTGGATTTCCACTGTGCGCTGCAGAGTGCTGCAGCCACACAGGGCCCTTTGCAGAGGATGCTTTATTAAGTTACAAATTAGTAATTAATGCCAAGTTCCTCTCTTTATTTTCTCTGCGGTTGGGTTTCATAAGGGAAATTAAAGATAGGAGATGGATAGGGAGCAGATTGCCCCTTTAAATAGAGCTCCCTGGTGTCAGTTCGTGACGTTAGAGACATTCGTCCAGTCCCATTCCCCTTATGGAAACGTAGGTCAAATGCTGCCAGAATGGTCATTTCTTTTAGAGCAGATGTGCTCAGTCCAGAGGTCGAAATACAAGTGGCAGAAAAGAAGCAAGAAGGCGAGGAAGAGAGTGAAGGACACCTGCTGTATACATGTCCCCAATCCACGATAGAGCTACTGTCAGGTCAGCCCCATGCCCAGCACAGCTGCAACTTCTTGCCAGGTTGGGAACCCCCCATCTCCTATGGGGCAGTCTGAGAGACCCTGAACGAGGAGCGACCAGGACTGCAGGAGCCCCAGTAACTTTTCTTTCTGAGCTTTTTCTTGCACTTAAAATGAATCACAAAATACCACCTGTTATTTGGAGTATGTCCTAAGATTGCACATGTCCTAAAATAGATTCTGTTTTCCTCTTCCACTTCTGTTTTCATTAGCCCCAGGTTTTGACATTCTGTTCAGAGATATTTTCAGTATAGAATGCATTAAGATAACATAGATTTCAAATCAAACATCTCCTCATTCAGCATATTTCCTATTTAAATTTCTCCTGTACATTTCCCCTGTACCTATCTAAGGAGTGGCTTCTTTATTTGTATCAGTTGTCTCATGATAACTGGTTTTGCAAAAGAGAAAAAAAAAATGCTTGAAGAGAAAGGATAAAATCCATTGCCTGTGCAACCTTGTTTCAATTCTGTGCTCCTTCTTCCTCCTGAAGTTTATTGATTGGAAAAACGTTAAAGTTGTTGAATAGTTTGTTTTCATTTCACAAATGTGAATCAGGATTAGCACAGAATGATAGGAATGTATTCATCATTAGAATTTGCCTTACACATTCATTTATTTTTTAATCTATAATTCTTATTGAACTAAGAAAACTCACAGGGATGTGTATCACTGCAGAGAACAAAAAGAGCCTGATAGAGCCAGATGGAAGGAGTTCAGGAAAGCATTTTCCACATTGCAAAAATACTAAGTTAGGAAGCCACTAAAACTGAAAAAATATTTTTTTTTCCCAAAGTTGGGGGAGATAATGGGGGCATTGCCTACGTGCTGAGTGTCTTCAGGGCACGTGAGTAGGCTGCAATTTTGGGCATGCTGCAGCTGTTGATAGAGCTGCCCATCTAGAGCATGGGGTAGCTCTTTAATTCTCTTGCAAACAGATACAAGCCCTCTGGTTCTCTGTCTCTTCTCTGAACTGGAAGCTGGTTAACTTTGTGATCAAGCTGGGAATCTGGGTGTATTAGGTCAGACATGAAGCAATGTAGCCACGTGGCCTCAAGTTTGCCAGCGGCTCACATCTAACCAAGGGGGCAGAATGAGCTCAGCTCTTTTTTTTGCAAAACAACACATGGCCATGTCTTGAACCCAAGGTTCTTGTTGGGACCACTTTGCATCTCCTCCAGCTTGGCACACTCATTAGTTGGTTCATTGTGTTCAGAGTTCCCAAATGAGCAGTGTACAAGCGGTACTTTCCACTGATGCTGTTGGGTTCTGATGGTTGTTAAGCAAGGTTATGTCTGGTTTCACTGTCTCTTTGCCTCCCACTCCTCCTTTTCAGGTCTCATATCATTAGATTCATACGTTGTTGCAGATTGCTTTTTGCAAGCAATATGTGTCTGCCCTTTCAGTCTTTCTCTCCTACCAGTATAACAAGCGTAAAGCTGGGCCCTATGAGCTCAGGGGGGTCACAGGACCATGCATCTGCAGGAGTCCATCCAATCAAGTAACATCTTTTACCCTCATAATGATAATTTCCCACTTTAGCAGAACACCCTGCTGCCAAACTCCAGTGATAATGAGCCTGTCAGTGCATCAGTGCGCTCCCAACAGTATCTAGAAAGTAGGGATTTCTTTTTTTTTTGCAAGGCAAATGAAGACACTGATGATTAGCAAGAAACAAACCAATGATTCAATACATCACTGGCCACACATACCAAATCATTGATTTTCTGTCCTGCTGGGCAGCAGCTGTTCCATTTGCTCTGCAGAAATGTTGTTTTTTCTCTGGAAGGAGCTGGAAAGGTGGACATTTCTCCAAAAACAGGAGGCAGCAGAAGATTGCTTGCTGCACTGGGCATCTTGATGGGGTCCTGGGCATGTTGGTGGCATCCTTCTGAAGCTGTTGAGAACTCTAACAGGTTTTCCTCTATTAAACTATGGAAATACTTTTGAATATACGTGAATGAAGTGATTGGCGAATGGAAAAAAATGTCCAGGGAGAATTTATATTGAAATTGCAGGACAAAAAATGCTGCCCTTAGACTTACAATCACTGAAAGAATTAGCAGTTAATCATAGATACCCTCATATAACTTCTCTCCATATATCGGTGACATGTAATCAGTATCCCTACAGATCATCTAGTCTCAACAGTGTTGCTATTTTCATAATCCTTGCGCTGTCTAGATTGAAATGGGACATCTACTCTGTGCATTTCTGAGTAAAATGCACAAGCCTGAGTCAACGAGACTTCAATCTGCTGTGCAATGCGATAGTCCTGATATTTTGTCTTCTCTTGTTCCAAGGCACCTATGTGATGACAGTGACTGCGAATGATGCTGATGACAGTACTACAGCGAACGGGATGGTGAGATACCGAATTGTGACTCAGACCCCACAGAGCCCATCACAAAACATGTTTACCATTAACAGCGAGACAGGAGACATCGTCACCGTGGCTGCTGGCCTTGACAGAGAGGTGAGTTTGAAAACCGTCATACCACGTTGAGGGTTACTGACCTGCAAAGCCCAAATCCTCTCTCTAATCCAAACCTTCCAAAAGTTTGCGCTGCAGTGTGGAGATCATGGTCTTTGCTCCTGCAGTCACTGTGGGGCATCGTGGCTTCAGAGTGATACTGTTGTCTTAATTCATAGTGGTCAATGAAACCCCAGGAGCGTCTTCAGACTTGAGATGCTGGTATTTACCTTGTGTAAAAGTGCACAACTGAAAGACAGAAAATACTCCAGAAGGAAAAGGGGATGAGTAAGTTGGCATTCATCCCCCTTCTGTCATGGGACAGAAAAAGAGGTATATGACTACAGGCCTTTCTAGATTTCTCTGTATGTTATATTTGGAAGCAGTTACACAGCCTAAATTCCACACACATAGTGTGTTTCGTGATGGCATCCTTGTATTGTTTCCAGACTAGATAAATGTCTTCTGGTGTATTTTATCAACCATGTGATTTTGGTTTTGTGTGCAGCCCTGTTTCTAATAGCCCTTCTTCCTGGCATTTTACAAGTTACAGCTTTTCTAAATACAGAAAGAATGCCATTACAAAGGACCGAAACGTGGTCTGGTAGTGTAAGCTATGTAGTATGATTCTTAGAGCTCTGCCTTCTCTGGTTGTGACTATAATTCAAGGAGAAAGCATTTATACCTCACACGTTAAAAAAACTCGAGGGTGGGTTGGAGTGGAAAGAGGAGACAGCAGTCTGTGGGTGTGAAGGTGTGAAGTGAGAGGGGAAACTTAAATTCTGCTTTTTTTTTTCCCATTGGACTGTGTGGTTTGTGGAATGTCACCTGTCCACTGTGGATAGGAGATCTTATTGGATCAGATTGTAAGGGATAGGGAAAGGTCATTTGTTCGTTGAACAGATATTACCAATAGTATAGCTATGCAACATATACAAAAGTAAGGACTTACTTTTAGCCATAAGAAGAGATATTTGATTTGAGGCCCCAGAGACAAGAAGTCTTGCAAAATCCATTTCTGAGAGCATCAAGTGTGCATTTCTAAGAGAAAGCACCAGAAATTGGTTTCGTTCTTCTGTTCTCTCCTTTCCTCCCCTGTGACCAATGGGGACACCAGCCTTGAAGGAATGAAATTGGTGTCCCCCAGCACATAAGAAATTTTTTCCCTTACAGTTCAGCCCCAGTGGCACTGTCAGCCCTGCTGCAACGCTCTGACAAAAGATAGCCGATGTGTGTTGCTGTGCGCATCATTAATATCATGAAAATACGCATTCATCAATATTCATCACACAATCTTCACAAACTTCACTTACATCAACATAAAAAATTCAATGGCTTGTGCCCATTTGTTCGCATACTTGAGGCTGCTTTTCTGCTCCAGGGCTGCATGGAGGCTGCGGGAGAGATTGCTAGCTGCCCTCAGGGGACAGCAGCAGAGGACTTGGAGGAGGGATCTGAATTCTGGCAGGAAAATGCTGGCTTTAAGGAAATGACAGAACTTTCATTGCCCCCCTGACATGATGGGGGCCAGCGCTGCAATGTAGGGCTTTACGGACAGAGAAAGGTCATAGGTTTATATTATTTCAGAGACATAGATGGCTATAGCAAGTTGGGCAAGAGGTTTTAATCTCAGCAAATCAGCTGAAAAAAAAAAAAAAAAGAGGCAGGCAATAAATAGGGGAAAAGGGTAAAGCAGAATAGTGATATTTTTTCAGATTTATCTCATTGCGCCTGAAGTACATTAAAAACTTCAGGGAAACCATATGCTTTGTGTTAGGCCCGCTGTTGCACTGGGTCTGGGAAGTGACGGTAAGTTGGCACTCGGTGTGTGGAAATGCAGCGCTGAGCATCCCACAGGATGGGCGAGGGACACTCAGAACAAGGCAGAACAAGTAGCCCTGGGCACAGACCTGGGGCTGCCCTGCAGCTATGGGACATGCTCCTTCCCAGTGCTCTCCGTTGCCTTTCAGGATTACATCTGGAATTGGCAAAAAGTTTCTATTTTATTAACATAAAATTATATTAGGGCTAAATTGAAAAATGTGTTTAAGCACTACCATGGCTTTATCACAGATTGTTTTTTTGTTTTTGTTTGTTTTTCCTCAAATCTTGAGAAAGCTATTAGAGGAGTAAATTTGGTTTTGCTGCTGACATTTTCTCGTTGTTAGGAAGAGGAGCCTAAGAGCAGTATTTGGAATGCAGATTTGTATAAATTAAAATGTTAACAAATCTGACCTATTCAGCTGAAGCTACTACAACCAATATAAATTCCCTGGGTACCAGATATTTCTCCAAATGCTTATTGACACATTTATCAGTGCCTATGACACTGTTATGTTAAGCTGTGTTGAAACAGAACTGGGTTGGCAGTCTCAGTTCGATCCTTCTACCTTGCTCCTGTGATGCAAAGGTGCCTTAAAGAAGGTGTGAAAATAACTGTCAAAGCTATTCTGTATCTGAGGGATAGGTCCGTAGTGCAGATCCAACATTTGTCTTTCAGCGGGGAGAAAAGTCACTTCAAAACTGGTGGTTTTAGCTCAGCATCTCTTGCATGCTCTCTAAGCAAGACTTAGCAGTGATCTCAGCATCTCCACTTAAGGGCTGGTTATTTACTGTTTTTTTCCATTATGTTCAATTCAAGAAATGTCCAAGAAGCTGGACTAAGCTTTCCAGCTTGCTTTTTATCACGAGAAGTGTTTCAGTTAACCTGCAAGAAACCTATTTAAAGACAAATTCATGTAGTTTACTGCTGTTTCTAAACCCTCATTTCCACAAACCAAGGAGGAAATTAAAAACTCAGCCTCTAAAATTGTGCTGGTCTCTCAAAATGTGTCTGACATGGAAGATAGCAAAATGAAAAGCCAAGGTATTAAAATATTGATGGCTTTAAAGTTATCTTACCTGGTTCCCATTAATCTGGATGTAAATATGGCTACAATGCTCTGTGTCCATTCACTCATTACGACTGTGCTTAATTGAATGGATCCCCAAGGAAGATAAAGATAATTGGACTGCACTTCATAAAAATTATTAAAGGAGGATAGTTTGGCAACAGTCTGATTTAAGCTCCTGGATGCCTAAGGGTGAAAAATGCCAAAGGTGGAACAAAGAAATGTCTACCCCTTAAACTAATAGGGAAAATCATAGGGATTTAGAATGTGACAGAAGTTCAAAGGTACATTCGAATGGCCAGGCTGAGAAGAGAAGGTTAAAAGTACATACTTGCTCTAATACACGAAAATGTCAAGAAAATGTAGTGAATTGTAGCTGGTTTAGTGAAGCTAGGAGGGAAAGATCAAACAGTGGTTGGAACACAAATTTATGGATTAATAGGGAAGGCTACGAACATGGAAAATGGGCAGGCTGTAACAAAGTTCAGGGCAGGGCGGGAACTATGCTATTTAATTCAGTTTATGGCAGGCTGCTGCAGAAATGGGTTACCTGGAATTGCTAACCAAGTGATAGCTTAATATAGCAGTTTATCTGAATTCAAGATGTCCTTGCTCTCTTCTACTGAGAAGAAAATAACAAGGGGTAAAAAAGGGTCAGCTGTCCCCAGCTGGGGCTTGAAAACGGGCAGAACACTGATATTTTTGTTTTCCATTCTGAAAAGGAGCATTTCTCCTTATAAGCATTGCAAAGGGACCAGATCTGCTATGCACATTCATTTATTTTGTCCACGCTTGCTCTGCTGGGGTTGCGGGCAGGGATGGAGCCCAGAAGCTGGGTCTGAGAGCCAACAGTGAGCTCCCGGTGCAGTCACTCAACTAGATCAGCTCTTTTGATTTCTCTGGTGGCAGAATATCTGTCTCACAGTGAACCCACACTGGGGCTATAGTATAGGCAATATCATCCTCTGAAGAGCTTCCACTAAATATTTGATGAACACAGACTTTGAGCAAGCAGGGGAAAAAGGAAAAAAAAAAAAAAAAAAAAAAAGATCGGAGAGAAAAGGAGCTGGTTGATTCCACATTCTGCTGGCAGGCCAATAAACGTTGAGATACCTCAAATGTCATCCAGCCTTATATGAGATAATAAGTATTTTGGCTCCGTGGTGCTTGTACTGTAATGTTGCTAACTTTCTGAGGTCTTTTTTTAAAGGAGACCCTTCCCAGCACATTCATCTGGTGTTAAATGAATGATGACAGTCGGGAGCATTAAGTTGCTTCCTCAGAATTTCTGAATGTTGGTATTTCTTTTAAAGGTGATTGGCGCTCTGCTGCTGCAGATGTTTTTAAAAATACATGCAATCCAATTCTATGATTACTACACTTGGCTTTCCAGAAATGTGATGTTGCTAGTCTTCCTGAAGTGAGTGAAAGATAAAAGGGAGAGTTTGCCAGCAACTGAGTTAGTGCCTTATTCGATTTCTGAACGAAGTGGCAGGATTTTTGTGGGGAAGAGGAGAAGTTCTTATTGGTAGAAACAGTTGATTTCTTTTCCAGTGCTCTGGTTTTGGTGCAACTAGACATTTCTGATAGAGCAGAATTTTTAAATGTTAGGTTAAAAATGACAAAAAAGTGGTGCTCTGCTCCTCCAAAACTAAGCCGTGATTGGTGCTTACCACCTGCAGTAACTATTTGGGTATCTATATCTCCAGGCCATTGCAGTATCTTTTCAAAATCTCCTTGTTAACTTGATTTCAGATGTTGACTAGGATTAAATAAGGTACGACGCTGGTGATAGGAATCAGTTTAGCCACTGGGACTGCAACAATTTGTCCTTTGTGGAATATCCAATACAGGGTTTTTGGGTGGGTTTGCCAACCAATCTAGGTTTGGTTTTTGCCAACCAATCTGGGTTTGATCTGGGTGTTGCCAGCCAGCCAACACCCTAACTGTAGCAGACAGCACAGGCTGAGCCTTACCTGCAGCACCAGGAAATTTTCCTCTGACAGGACAGTGCCTCAGCTTTCAATCCTTTTTCTGCCCCTGGGATACAACAAAAGGAATTTATTCTGTTCTAAATTATGGCCACCTCTGTTAATTATTCCACCTCACTGCATGTCAATGCGATGTTCTGCAAAGCTGCACCTCCTCCCCAGAGCAGGGCTGGAGGAACATCTGCTGCAGCACAAGCCTGAAGGCTCTCTGCACCATGCAGGTGATACATGGTGAATCTGAGCAGATTATCAGTCATGTATGTGTACTGACAAAATACAAAGAGTGAGGGAAAATGACATCTAGGTGGCCTGGCTGCATCGTCAGAATTTCTGTTTCTCATTTTCCATGCTCAAATTAGCCATCTCCAAGGAGCAGTGAGGACTAATGCAGAGCTGGTAAGAGGATATCACCTTCTGACAGGCACAATCTAGTGTGCACAGCATTTGCTATTTGTATCTATTGCAGGAGTTCTGTAAATTTAGTAGGATTCTGGTTTTCATGTTCCCTCTATTATTTTTCCCAGAGAAGAACTAAAACAAGGCTGTTTGATTTCACTGAAGATAAGTATCTTGCTTTTAAAGATGAAGTTCCTCTATCTCTGCATTAAAACATATGCAGAAAAATGCATCTGCTGCTGAACTCACAGGAGGAGAATGAGAGTCAGAGACCAGCAATTATTTTACCTGTGAGGCATATCCATTTCTGTGATACTCCGTATTTAAATGTAATTTAATATTTAAATGTAAATACTCCGTATTTAGCTTCTAGACTTGAGGGCTCCCTAAGTATTTTCCTGTGACTGAGATGATGAAGGACTGTTACTTCCAAGGGTAGGTGTCTTCTCCACTTCTCACAGTATTCAAATAATGGTTGAAAGTCTTTCTTGAATATATCTTGTAGACAGACATATATTACCAGAGTCTTAACAGGGGTAAGCAGGTAAAATATTATATTCTGTACAGCTGGTCAGAGACCTTTACGTGCCCCTTCTTGTCTCTTTTTGCCTGCTTTGCTATTGAGAGACATTTCTTCCCCACCTGCCACCCAGCAAGCTCTGCCCTCCCTGTCAGACGCCGTCCTGGGGATTTGTGAAACACAAAGTCGTTCTGGGGAATGAAAGCCACTCGATATATGTCACTTATCACCAAATGCTGTTATTCCTGATACATTGTAATTTTTCAGGTCCATGTAACAAAAATGTAAATACTAAGGCTTTATACATTAATATGTCTGAAATCATTACTTAAAGATAAAACTGGTTAAATTATTCAGTTATAAAATTATCCCATTTCCACAGCAGCATATCCTGTCAAAGGAAGAGCTGATTAGCCATAAGCTGAATTTAGCCAGTAGATTTATGCTTGATTCTGGTTTATGTTTCTACATTGTACGTAGGACTGATTTGAGCTTGCTCCATCATTCCAGCATGCATTTCATTTTCTCATTACAGGCAAGAATGACCTTTTTCAGCAAATTATGGTGAGGAGCACTCCCACTCATAAGTGAAGAAGGTTCATTTTATTAACCCCATTTAGTGCCTTTGGAAATGCATCGTGCACCCAGTGGAGGGCCACTTGTAGTAATTTGAGCTACCAGAAGTTAGCAGATGGGGAGGGCTTGGGTCTGCTCCGCGTGCTGTTGGCCCAGCATCGCTTAGTGGATTCCTCGGTAGCTCTCGTTGCAGTACAGGAAAGATGTGAGTCAAGCCTCATCAAAGGAACAACACCTTTTGTTTTAAATGAGAAAGCAGTTATGTCAGTGGTTCTGAAACCTTGGTACTGTACCTGGAAAGAATATTTCTCCCCATTTGCATTTCCCAAAGAGCAGTGGCTGTTTGTCTCTCTGGTGGTTGTTTCCAGAACCACCTGTACCTTTCTGTCTTGTGCATGATCACTGCAAATCTCTGAATACAACGCTGTCAGACAGTTTTTAGAGCTTGTGTGTATGGAAAGTTATATTTGATTGGTTTTCCTTGGTAAAAAAAATAATAGCTAGGTAGCGTGGTAAGACTGATAGAGCAGGGGCTCTGAGCTGTGTGGTGTGGAAACATACACACACAAAAGAAAATAGTTTTTGGAGATGACAGGAGAAACTTTTAAAAACGGAAACAGCTCTCTTAAAAAATAAAAAAAAAATAAAAAATAAAAAAGTAGGGGAGGCTTGTAAATAAGTTGGAAACTGTGGAAGCCCAATGAGTAGAGAGGAAAATAGACACAGTATTTATCTCAAAAAAAAAAAAAAAAAAAAGAAAGAAAGAAGAAGAAAAAAGACATTCAAGATGATGAGTACACAGATGTAATGGGCTGGAGTCTAACTGGTTGTACAAATGGTGATGATCTGTTGTCACAGTTCAAGAGTGGGTTTGTGTAAGCAAATGTGTAGTTTAGCCTACCTCTTGTTTCATCTGCACACATGCACTCATTATCCTCTCTGTGCTTAAACACTAATGGCCCTGTTGTTGTTGGGGGCTTTAGGAAGTTAATAACACTGACAAAGATAAACACTAATGAATTAAGACAGAGCAGAGAACACATATTTAATCATATTGCCTGGACAGGCAGAGCATGCTTTATGGCAGCCTGTATTGCTAGCCTTTGATAGATGTGTGGCATTTAATCCTTGATGTCTGTGCTTTTGGGGAAGGAGCACTTCACATGCCCTGCAAAAACATGGCTGAACAATGCCTGTTTGTTTAAGAGAGTGGCTTGGTCTGATAGTTTCCATGAAACCTTATCCCACTCTTCCTGTTACTTTAATCTATGCAACACAAACTCTTCGGGAGTCGGAAAGTCATGGTCAACATCTCACCAGTCCTACACAGCAGTCCTACAAACAGCAGTCCTACAAACTCTCTCTGCTCTAATGTTTTTGTTAACACTGATTTTGAACTCATCTTCAGCAATTCTTTGCCTTGCTGTTGGCATTGCTGAGGTGCCTAATTCATGGCTGGGTTGTGCTGTGGCTTCTTGGAGGAAGGAGAGCATCACAGTTGTTTGTGAGGGATGAGGAGGGACCCATGATTTTTTTGCCCCGCAGATCAGCTTCAAAGATTTTCTTCATGTATGCAGACTGGTAGCTGAGGAGGCTTCATTTTTCATGATGAGGAGTTTTATGCCTTAGGCTGACAGTCCCCATGCTCCAGCAAAATGTAACTGTCAGAAGAGCTGATGGGGATCCATCCAGCTTGGCACCATAGCTCTTTTTTCTATAGCAAGTATCTAGCAAGGTGATACGCCACACGTGGCCTGCATTTGTGTGGCCTTGCTCCTGTCCTAGGATATTTCATTCCCCATCACGTTACATTTTTAATAAAGAGGATCAAACAGAGCAACGGTGCCACTTTTATCAGTCTAGTTGTTCTGTGAAGTTTTCCTCTCAAGTCCCTGTGCACTGAGTGTCCTGTCTGGCGATTTATCCAGGAGGATGCTCTAGCCACAAAACAAAGACAACTAGTGTATAAAAGTAAACGTACAACCAGTTTCATCTTCTGTGGAGCTGATTCCACCACGAATGAGTCCTACCCTTTGGCTAAAATGAAGAGTTTCTTTCTACTCACACATTGTGTATGAAGCTATTTACTGCCTGCCAGAGCAGCTCCCCAATATGTGGTTTGTTTTTTTCTTCTTTTTTTTTTTTTTTCATTTGGCTTGTACTTTCTTTTATACACTTGGCTTTCTTTAAGTATTGCTGGCATTAAGATGCTATAGCTTCTGGAGATTGTAACCGTTTCACATTTTAAACCGTAATGACTTCTAATTCATATTTGGGCAAGCTACTGAAGAGCTATTACCAAATTGAAAAGCTACTTGATTTGGGGTTGACCTACTCAGATAAAACAAACCTTTGAGTTTAATTGGATCCGATTATAGAGTCTGAGCAAGAATAGGACTGATACCCAACCTAATCAGTTCTTTTTTTAAAAAATGTGGAAATCTTCAGAGCCTCTCCTGTAAGAAAATTCCATATATACTAATAGTCTGTAGACCCTTTTCTTTCTTCACACACATTTTAGTATGTTCAGAGAGTTCTGGTTCAGTCTGGTTGCACTTGTTTCAAGTTGCTCGTAAAATCCCACCTCTGACTACAGTGAGTTGGTTTATACATTATTCAATAGTAAAATCCCAGCTGAATGGGGAGAGAAAAAAATTTAAGTATCGGAGTGGAAAGCTCACCAGGTCCTTAGCATAATCTCTCTAGTTCAGACCTGCATTTCTTTTTCCATTTGAGCTTGTCTTACAGTAGAGAATAGTGTATCATTCCAATTTTAGATAGAAGACTACCCGCTCAGCTCAGGCAGATTTGAAGTTTTTTCTCTGATACATCACATACTTTCCAACAGCCCCTTCCCCTCTCTAAAGGGATTATTGTCTAAATCTGCACCAGGTCAAGTGAAATAATTAAACACAAGCTGGCTCCGCTAATTAACTTATCCACAGACCATTGTCTGTTATTAGCATTTTAAAGAGAGGCTTTGTTAACTTCTTTGTAGGCATAGTAGTATTTTTTAATAATACAACCCATTCCTATGAGCATCTTTTGCTACATTTCTTATTAAAACATTAGCATTCACACATTTCCTAGAGCGTGAATGAGTTTACAGGATGTTTCAGTCTGCAGCAGCTACTTTTCTTAACAAAGCATATGAAAAAGGCAGTGTAAATGCAAAGGTATGCAACTGTCAGAAGACAGATAAAGAGTCTTGTTTTTCTGAAAGTATTCTGAAAATGGAAAGTTATCAGTGTAAACAAAGGAGTGACTATTATGTGCTCTGTAAACTGGAATTAAATGTTGGTATATCTGCTGTGTTTATAGTGCATCTCATCAGAGCTTTGGAATAGTGTCAGGATCACAGAGCATGTAGTTGCTGGGGAGGTAATATTTCCAAAAAGAGAGAAATGTGTGAACAAGGACAAAAATGTGGGAGTTCGTTATTCTGCATCATGAATACTGTCTATTTCCTTGAGTTCTGTACTAATTAGTACCAAAAAGGTGGCAGAAGGTAGCTCTTTGAAGAGAACAACTGCTCATGTTAGACACTTCCAAGCATCGCTGGAGTGGCTATAAATAATCACGCAAAACTTCAGGTTTGGAATATTCTCCATGGACTACAGACTGAGAAGATCTCTTGGATAAGGCCAACCAGGTGTCATGTGCAGGCAGGAAGGAGCTGTGCATAACCTTTCACAGAGTTGCACGTTAAAGCATCTAGGAGCTTGTGGTAGCAGAGCAGCAAGGTACTTTGTTCTTTTGTCATAATAACCTTGCTTTATGTTCCCTAAATTTTAGGGTAAATATTTTCCTTTTCATTGTTGTTCTTTTATTCCAGTTCTACAAAGCAGTGGGGATTTAATGTGAGAAATCCTCATTAAGTAAAGTATAGGTTAGTACAATTATGTTTTATTCAAGCAGTTCATTTTTCACACTTAAAATGCTTTCTGTTTTTAAACGACTTTCTAGGAAAATAAATGTAGTTTTCAGTTAAAATAAACAGGTCACATACTAAGGGACCTTAAATCTGATGGCTAAAATTTAGAAGGGGAACTAATTGGATAAAATGTGGTGACTCATATTATCCAGACATTCAATAAGTTGGCCTTTACAGTCTTAATTATATAGGTCCATGAAAAATAAATAGATTGCAGTTTCACATTCATACCAACATGGAAGTTGTATCAGTTTAGAAGGAAGAATCTCATTTTAATGGTTCAAAGTTTGGGCAGATGCTCAGATGGGTAGACTGGCCAGGCTGATTTCTGTTGCCCGAGGAAGGGAAGCAGAGTCTGCGAGTCAGCTGTGAGTAACTCTTGCAGAATCAGTAAAACTTTTCTGGTGGATACCTGCTTTTCTAAAGGAAGGATTTTGTACCACCCAAGCAAACGTGTCAAATTAAAAACAAAATGCCTATTTAGAAAGAATTGTCTTCACCTTCTGAAGGTGGATTTTGAAGAGATAAGAGCAGCAATACATCCTTTTATGTTTAACTCTGCAAACCCTGCAGTGAATTTGCAGCAGCTTAGAGCTGTCCCAGCTGTAGAGATCTGCAGGGTCTGAAATATTCTACAATATATTGTATGTGTTTTGCTCACAGGGGAGCTTCTACTGAGGTGAAGTGGAGTAGTAGATGAGAGGCTACTCCACACATTATTCATTCTGGAAGTGGTTTGTTTTGGAGATGTGTATGTTTCTGCAATTATTTTAGCCATTAAACTTCAGCCCTGAAAATGCTTTCATCTTGGCTGATTCCATCTTTTTGTGGCCATGGCAATGCAGAGGAGTGTGATGGGAAATGCATTATTAGATTTGTAAATTATGTGCATTTTTTCCCCCTTGATGTTTGATATCAGAAGACGTGATGTTTGACAGAAAAGGTAATGAACAGTGTTTGCTTGTAAATCAGCAACTAGATGTGGTTTGAATGAATACATATTTAAGCATAAAGAGAAAATCTGAAAGGGTTACCAGGGTTCCTCACTATCCCAAAATCTGCCCTACAGATGACAAGAGAAGGCAGCGTCCCTCAGCATGTGCTGGATCATGGTGTGACTCCAACATACCAGCTATTTACAAAGCAATCACTGCCCTGGCTGCGGCTCACATAGACATATCTAAACTGCCTTTCCATGAGTTAGCCTTACGAGTGCTAGTAAAATAATTTGAAGATCAGGAAAATCTGCAGGACATTGAATGGATCTTTGGTAGATGGCCCACCTGGAGCTGCTTTTGTCAAGACAATGTTTCTGTGAGCACACAGACTGGAAGCAGGAGAGTATCTCAGCTATAACCATGTGATTGCAAATTGAAGCAGCAGTAGTCATTTATGTAAATGTTCCTGATTAGGCATGAAATGCCCCCATAAGAGTTCCACAGCCCCCAGACTAGAGCAAAATAATAAATCTTAAAAATCATAATTACCAATCAGAAAAAAATCTGGAAAAAAAAAAAAAAAAAAAAAGATTTTTATTTTGATAGCTGCAAAAATGTCACATTGATATTGGTCTTCCAAAATGAGGTTTGACATTTTAAAAGATCGATTTTTTAAAAACATGTCTCAAATCATTAAAAAAGAGACTATTTTGTAATATAAAATAAATTTCAAGTAAAAGAGAGATTTTGAACGCCATTCCTTGGAAGCAGTCACCGTTAGTGACTTCTGATGAAAAAGCACTTTGTCGTAATATTCTCCACCAGATTTCATCCTCAGGCCCCTTCAGCTCTCTATATGGTCTCTGCCACTACTGTCATCCCACCATATCAAAAAGGGTATTTAGGGATGTTCTTCTGAGAGCTAATTCCACTGTTCACAATAAGAAGCTATTAATGTAACCTGGAGTGACCATCGCCTGCAGTATTAGCATCTTCAAAGGCTGACAGATTTGAAAAACGGATTTTGCATTATTGTGCTGACCCCAGATGCTGTGCCAGGGCGTGTTCAGAGAGGAGCACAGGCACGGTGCTTTTCGTACAATGTCCATAGGAAATAAGGTAGGCTAAACGGCATAGTTAATAACTAGATGTGCAAGGGAGCATTCAGAGAAAATGCATCAAAACATCTTGCAAAAACTCATTTGAAGTTCTATAAATGATTGTTTGTGTTTTTGCAGGCAGTTATTTTCAAGTCTAACCAGCTGTATCTCTCTGGAGTGGCCCTAAATACATGCACCATTACATAAACACGCAGTTTGTTGAGGGATTTTTTCCGATGAGGTCCAGGCCCTGTTTACTTCGCAGCATTGCACAGACTGTGAGAAGGAGGTGTCTGAATTTCAATGGGACACTGTGACACAGAAAATCCTAGTCTTGGTGTGTTCTGTGTTGCTAAATGGTATGGTAACAGATACCTTAGAAGAAGACACAGTAAATAACATGATACATTTTTGCTAGAGAAATTTGAATGTAAGTAGAAAGTCCAAGCAGGTGATTACATCTCATTTAACATCTTTCACCCCCTTTCAGCACAGAGGGACGATGCCTGGAGCATGCTGATTTACAGTACGGGGGTTTTGCTGACAGGCTTCCCAGCAGCATATTGGTTCATCATGTATTCAGAAAGCCAGATTATTGCTATTCAAGGAGAGTGCTATGTCATGATCCATGGTGATAATACCACCCGCCTACTGCTGGTGCATCATCATTTCACAGGATGCAATTACCTGATAACCACTAACACTTTCCATAGCCATGCATTGGTTACACGCCACTGCAAGTCCAGTCCACAAAGTTCAATCCAGTGCTCAAAAGTTCTTAAGTACCACTGAAGTGTTCTCCAGTGGGTCCCTGGGTTTTATAAATGAGAAAATAAATGAAGTGACTGAAGGCGCAGAGAGGCTTGTCTGCAACTTCTCTTCCAAACAAGAATAAAACATGAAAGAATAATCTGAAAGACATGGTGGTTTTTATTGAAGAAATAATCAGAGAGTCACTTATCAGAATCAGGAAACCTGCAACCTGCTTTATCCTTTGTTGCATTATAAATAAGAATTATATTTGTTCTTGGGAAACAAGCCTGAAGTGCACTGCAACACGTTATTGTGAGTGACGCACAGGGAGCAACTGAATAAATTCTGCCTGTCTGTTCCATTAGGTGATTTTGTTTCTTATGTTTCTCCTCTTTCCTTACCAGGAATGAGTTGCTTTATCATTTCAGAAGTGCACTCTGACCATTTATTGAGTCAGTTGTTATAGGGTCTGAATTCAAAGCCAGCTGAAGGGAGGATCCTGACTGCAGTGCGGGGAGCCAGGGTGTAATTCTGGGGCTGGGGTCTCCACTTGTGCCTCCAGTGCAGGGCTCCCCACTCAACTGCAGGCAGAGCGCTGCAGCCAGGAGATCCCACAGTGATGTGAAGGAAGGGAGAAGGGAGAAAAGATCCATTCTGCACCCTTCTGCTGTTCCACAGGTACAGGGGATAGGACAAGGACAGGGAATAGGAAGAGGAGGAGGAGGAGACATTTGCAGGGATGGAAGATTGAGTTTGGCACAAAGGGCTTAGTAGCAAAGCCTAATCAGGCTTAGGATCATCTCACCAAAACTACCCCAGTGCTTAGTGACTGTAACGGTGGGACATAAGCAGCCTTGAAAACAATTGAATCTGGTTAATAAATAAATTGTGCTGGTAGTGCAGGGTGTCTTATGTTGAAGGACGAAAGCTTAGACCCCATGAAAGGTGTGAATACACACAACTACAGGTTTGGAAATAAATAAGGATGAAGCATATCTGGGATGCTTCAGCTGAAGCTCCCTACCTTTCGTACATAGTGATATGGGTTTCTGCAGTCACTGTTTTTGCCCTTTTTCCACTCCTCGTGAACTTTGGCAAAGGTTATGAGCTCTGGACTCAGATATCTGGATATAGAAAATACCATTCTAGGTGGGACAACCCGTGTAATTCAGCATCCTCTTACGATACAGGCATCTGTCAGCGCTTCAGGCATGAGCTCTTTGAGCTGTGTGCTTGGTGGTTACGTCTCTCACTAGCTGATTAGATGTAAAATTACACGGTATCATCCTAACTTGGAACGTAAAAGCACTTCCGTGCTCTGTCTTGACTGTTCCTACATTTCTTGGCAGAAGCTGTTGCAGACACCAGCGTTCAATCCTTTCAAATTAAATGTCACTTGATGGCGCAGTCATTGTCAGCACGAGCGTCCCGCTTGCTCCCTGCTTCCCCCGGCTCTGGAGAGCGGCTCTGCACCTCATGAGCTGGCTGATGAGCAGCTCATCGGGGAGCAGTTTTGAGGGAGATCTTTGACTTACTTTGGCTTCCCAGAGGAATTCATAATTATTTCCTCCTTTATCATAGAGAGCAGCTGTAGGCTTCAGCACCATTAGAATTGCCCTGGTAATTTCACAGTGTGAAATTTACAGCAAACAAGGGACATTAATGTTAAATAAATTTATGCAACAGCAACCCTCACCCAAGTCATTAAAAGTGTGTGCAATTTTTAATGGATGTTTCAGCATGGCATTTGATAAGTTTGTTCATTTCTTTTCCCAGTCCGTTAAGTATACATATATATGCCCACACGTACATTTTTCTGCCAGAGGTATCAGGAAAAGCTGGCTGGAGCTTTAGATGTCACTTCCTTGTGAGCGCTTTAAACGTGGCTATAATCCCAACTGCAGTGGAGCGAAGAGAGACCGAAGGGCAGGCTTGTGTGTGTGCAAGTGCAGGTCTCTGTGCAACTAAAATAATCCAATTGAACTATGTAGTGATTCTGAATTATGTCTGTTTGAAAAGACAGGATATCATAAAGACTGCTAATATGGTGGAAAATTATATTAAGCTGAGACAAGACAAAGTTGATTATGTGCTAGACTAGTGCAGATGTGCCTGGCGCTAGTCATTTATGCATATTGATTGATCTTAAATATAGCAGAGCAGAGGATGGGAGTGGTGTTTGTATGGTTATTGATTTTGTTTCAACTCCTTGGGCTGTCATCATAAGCTTTCAGATCCAACTATCTTGACTGATGTAACTCTTGATTAGAAAGCTTGATAAGAAAGCAGACATCAGGCTGATGTCCTACCCAAAGAGAATATACCAGTTACATCCTTTTCGAAGCAGACTGTTGTCCTTATTTCGTGGAGATATTCAGAAGCATGCCAGATCTTTCTATTTCAGTGGAGCATGAAAGTAAAATTCATCAGAAGACTGCAGCTGGGCTTCAGCAGGTTTTGGGTTGGCCCTGGGCTTGGTGTGTGTTATTGACCTGTGTTGTGCGTTAAACAGTTTGAGAGTGCTCACGTGAATCAGTTTACTGCATGATTCTTTTCTTCAGGTTGGTGAAAGGAGGTCATTTGATTTCTTAATTGATTATTTCTTGCTTTTGCAAATTTGCACAAGCAGAACTGTTGTTTCTCCACCTCTCCTACACTCTGAGCAGTTAAGCTGTAAACAGATTTTTCAGTACCATTCCTCAGTTATATTCTTATTCCTCGTGAGTCTTTATTAAAAACGGTATTCGTTAGTGCTTCTGTGCTTCAGGCCACTGACCTTTGCCACCAGGAAGCCTGCCTTGCAGGGGCTCTGTAAATCTGCTGGCATCATTTGCATGGAGCTTGAAACATGATGTGAATCAAATTAGATATATTGGTTTTCTGATAAACAAGGTATTTAGGAGTAGAGAGAATTAGACCTTAAGCAGTCAATATAATTTGTGGCTGTTTGCCCTAGCAGTGCCCTAATCCAGGGTGTCTGTCCATGTGCCTGGCCATCTCCATCCGCCTTGACGCCAGTGTGAGCTCCGTGCAGGGGAGGTCTGCTGACACAGATGAGTTTTGATGTCAGTGGTTCAGCTCGATGTTGAATTGAGTGCATACACTTATTTTGAATTATGTTTGAGCTAAGGTGAAAGAACGCTCTCTGTGATTATAGACATCAAAGACAATATATTGAAATTCGGTTATTATAATGTACACATCATTTATCAAGTCCCTGCCTAATAATGCCAGAAATTGCTGCACAGAAAATATAGCTTGATGGATTATCTGCTTCTCACCATCTTTCTGAAGGCCAAGAAAGGCAAACACAGAATTCTTTCAGAAATGTCAGGCTCAGGCTTTCAGGCTGGAGAGAGGAGCTAAATCTGAAAACCACAGGGCAGTCAGAAAAAAATCATAGGCTGGGGGAGAACTTCAGGGAGCTTTGCTTCCTCCTGTCATCAAGAGCAGGAGCAACCCACTGACTACATGCAGAGCATGTATGACCTTTTGCAGAATTTGGCCTGTTTTAGTGCCTGCTCTTGAAATGCTGCTGATCTAAAAAAAGCTCTTTTTCACATTTAAAGCAACGGTGATCTGGACTTAGATCCATAATAGCCAATTTTCGCC
This sequence comes from Oxyura jamaicensis, assembly GCF_011077185.1. NCBI lineage: Eukaryota > Metazoa > Chordata > Aves > Anseriformes > Anatidae > Oxyura > Oxyura jamaicensis. Next base: position 12,204,587 of record NC_048912.1, read on the forward strand.
TCAGATCTAAAAAGTGGGTTTGAAACATGAATTTAAAATAAAAACCAGCAAAGAAATAAATAGCAGAATATATTTTTATTTCTTGCGGAATTCTATTCAATTCCTGTTTCCTGTTTTGACAGGGTAAGTTATACTTGGGCAGGAAAAAAAGAAAGCCCACAAACATAATTGCAACCATGTCTAATTAGGCAGAGCTATGTAAATTTAGCGTTTCTACATGATTATAAATGTCAGGAGAGCCTTAGATAAGACATGAGAGTTTTGAGTATCTCTTGTGTACCTAGTCTAAAATGTCCTTATTGCTAATCCTATTCATCTGGAGTTGCTTCCTAATTAGAATATTTATGGGCTAATAAGGAGGTGAACAAGACACTCCAGTTCTGTTCCAAAGGTGAGAGTAGGGATTCATTAGACTCAGTGTCTCTGTTTTGATTGCTGTACAATGTAATTAACATTGTGCTAGACAATCATTTTAGATTTACCTTAACAACAAATATTTAAGAAGATTCCTACTGTTGTTCTCTCTTTGAGTCTAAGACTGCTGAAATCAAGAGCAGTTATGTCATCAGCTTTGAGGGATTTTGAGGTTCCAGGAAGGTTTTTTTCCTATTTTATTTTGCAAACTGTTCTGACCTCTGTTTGTCAATTGCCGATGTTTCTGAGTCTTGTCCTTACTAGCTAAAAGTGAATCTGTTTTGCATATTTCATGAAAGTACATTATATCGCTGAGATATATTTTATAGCAAATGCTTATTTCCATTTTTTCCCAGAATTTTCAGTTGCATGGCTATATCCAGTGACTTGGTATAAAATAATAATAATAATAATAATTCTAAAGTCAGGGATGGTTTAGCTGTTTTTAAGTTACAGCACCGTGAGAGCGCAGTTAGTGGCCGATCTGCAGTACCTGGCTGTCCTTCTGTACAGACTCTTCTCGAAGGGGCTCTCTCACCAGGAGCTGCTGAGCCCTGGCACAGCAGCAGCAGCAGAAAGGCTTCCCACATCCAGATCAAGATGATACCAGAGCTAAGCCATGAGTTTTACCCTTCTGGGGATCCTTTGTGATCTACCACTGGAGGATGTGGATGCTTCCCTGGTGGAATCTGATTGTCTCCACTTTTCATCCTCGAGGCTAGGTCCAGGCACTCCCACCATCCCAGCCTGAGAGCTGGGCTGCAGAAGACATCTTCCAGCCCAAAAGGCAGTTTCAGCTCTCCCTCCCTCCATCTCCTTTTACTCTGAGCCATACTTGGGTCTGAAAACAATGTCACCATAATAAATACAATGCTAAATTGCTCTGAAATAGGTTCTTGCCAATGCTGTGGCCAGTCTGGAAATCAGTTCTTTTTCAAGAATAACCTGCTCACAGCAAAACCTGGGGGTTTTGATTTCCTCTATTTCCTTTCATTCACGTAACAAGAAATGGACTCTGTTGTCTGAGAAAACAATGTTCTGTTACTTTAAAGGAGTTGTCAGAAAAGTTGTTAAGACAGCAAGTCACGTTACTTCAAGTCTTCTCTGTATAAATTATTTAGGTACAAGAATCTCATAGATAATGATAAATATAGCATCATTCTACTGCTGATGGAGATCATTACCAGCCATTATCAACTTTAATTAATATATTCACATTATTCAAATCCAGGTAGAAAATGTTCTTTGGCATTGAGGCTGGAATGACATGTTTCGTGGCTTTTGTGCAGCCTGAAAAGCAGCTGGCGCTGGGGAGGCAACTGGGGAAGCACTGCTCAGATGCAGGGTCCAGCACGTCGTATGTCCTATAGCCCTCACCCATTTTCCATGCCTGTGCCCAAGGGCAGGGAGGTCTCTTGTTTCCAAAGGATGTTTCTCTCCTTCGTGCGCTGCTTCCGCACCTGAAGAGCCTTGCTGCTGTCTGTGACATCTCAGTTGTCTCCGTAGCAACCAGGGTAATGCTGGGGAACAGACAATTGAAGATGCTAGGAATGAGCATTGGTAGCAAATGTTCTTTGCTATGAAAAATGATTGAAAACAAACAGAAAATATGGGCTAAATAAACCTCTGCTAGTTCTAAATGGAATGTTTCTTGAAAATTTCCATTAGACCTCAGCAGCTCTTTAAATAAATAACCAATATGTCCCCTTTCATCTGAGGATTTCCATCTGTTGGTTTTGTTTGTTTGCTTCTTTCCCTTTTATAACAACATCGAGGCCCAATTCTGCTGCACGCTGTATACACGGCCGCAGAGAGCAGCAACCTGGCCCCAGAGCATCTGGGAACCGCAGGCTCAGTTTTATGTACCCAGTAAAGCAAATGAGAAGATTACCTGAGGAGATGCCCCTGCATCCCCTCTCATCCCTTTCATGCCCACTCTAGCCTGCTGACAGCATGCCAGGGCCTCGGCTTGAGCTCACATCGTGTCTCCTCTGCAGGCAACACGATAATTCCTGGATAATTCCACCCCCCTTGGATGCACGCCTTCAGCACTTAGACCAGTGGAGCCCAGGATGGGTTTTGAATCAAGTGGTGAAAATAGCATCTCTATGATGGGTGTTGTGTTCTCCACATCTACCCTTCCTAGTGCCAGGACTGATTTTGTTTGGGGCAAGATCTATCATCTAAATCAATGACTCCATGAGCTAATGGTTTAGTTAGAGACCCTAAGGACTCAAACTAAGGACCTGTTACAGCTGGTTTGAGTTAGCGCTTTGTTTCTGCTGTCAGATAATAATGTTTCTAAACCTGGACTGTTCTGACATTTGCTATGAGAAAAGAGAAATAAAAAATCTATACTACTCCCATTAACTGAGCATAAGGTAAACACAGCAGTTGGTGGGATGAGATAAAACCTTTTCACCTCTGGGACACAAATGTGAGTGCAACTTATGATAAAATTAAATATATTTCATGATCTTACCTTATTCCTGATAGGGAGTTAATCCATCTCACAAAAACCTTGACACATAGTTATACAGCCTCCAGCTTTTTTTTAGGAGAAACCAAGGACCAGAACCCTCCATCCCTGCACAGCCTGCATGAAGAAGATGGTCCCACAAGATGCTCAGTCTGTAGAGCATGGGGCCACAGACACTCCATAGGTAGTCCTAGAGCTGAGATGGTTTTATTTGAATTCCCCATCATGACCAGGAATTCTTCATACCACAACATGCCATTTCCTTCCTAATTGTCAGGAAGTATCCCAGCTAGAATAAGGACTAACATTTGCAGCTAAGGTAGCCTGGACAAATAACAGCTAATGTGTGGCAGCCTGAAGTGGAATGAGTTACCCAGACTTTCTGTGGGTGAAGGGGTGAGTGGAAGCAGGTCCTGTGGAATGACAAAAGCACTGTATATCCATACCACAGCTTATCTCAGAATAAATTTTTATATATCCTTAGTCTGCAGTTAACTTTTATTGGGCTAGTTCTGTCAGTTAGGAGTATAAAGCAATGAATTGCTGCCAAAACTTTACAGTAGATTTAGTTACAATGGCAAAAAGTCTTTCCCTGCCATAAGTAATTCTGCTCAGGAAACTGGTGCATCTCAGCCAAAGGACTTTTCTTGCACATAGAAACAGGTCTCAGCTGAAAGCGAGGAGAAAGGAAGTAACATTGCCAGGATGGATTTGATCAATATAGCTTTACTTCTGTGCAGCTTGAAACTGTAGTCAGTATCCTAAACTGGACTTCCCAAAATGATGAATGCCACTGAAAAAATAGCCTTAATTCCTCTGTCTGTTCCTCATTTGAGAAATAGGGATAATTCCCAGTTCACAGAAGTTTAATGAGTATGAATTTGTCAATATTTATGCCTACAAAGAAAATAAAATATGCCAGCATTATCAGAAAGCTCGTCAGAACAGCATCATATATGATCAGGTCATGGGTTAATTATCTTGGCAGAATTATGCATTGCGATTTTTCATTCCAGTCTGTTAGTTTTGAGTATCTTACAATGTATGCTACTAAATTCAGGGTCATTTTGCTTCTTGTATGAAATTCAGCTTTTCCATACAAATACATTTTTTAAGAGAAAGTGTAGCCAGAAATGGAGAAAACTGAAATGCTGAAACTCCCTCTTGCAGCTAATAGCCAAGAAACTGCTACATTTCTCCAATTATATAACTGCAAGAATTACATTTTATCACATAAAGATGGTTGGCATGTTCCTCTTTCATACCTTCTGGCAAGGTGAAGTTAATTCCACATTGCAAGAACCTGGGAGGTTGTCAAGTGGTTCTTTGTGGTGCTGACTCCTTTGTAAGATTTCCCCTGATAAGATGGAACCAGCTCCTGGTCACTTAAAGGCCTTTGACACTTGCAAAGATCCTGTGCATCCCTTAGATGACAAAAAGCATTGAAATTAAATGCTGCTTGATTAAGGCTCTGATCTGAGAAAATTAAATTTTGCCTTCAATTATTGGAATGGCTTGTGGCTACCATGCTATCCTCATTTTACATATAGTCACAAGAAAGAGTCCAAGTTACCCTGCCAAAGGTCTCTTTTACAGTTGGGACCTCTGAGGGTCTACTCGCTCCTATATCAAATTAATAAATATGGCCTTCACATTTCTCACTTTGTACATCAAAACACTTCTGGAGTACTTTATGAAAAAAAACTCTTCTGACCTGAGCTTCTCCTCCCACAGTTGACATTGAGCAGTTTGTTTCCAGGATGATAATGATCGCTCTTTTTGTAGTCTCACCTGGACATACGGTGACTCGGCTCTAGGAGATCTGATTAAGGCTGACAGGCCCAATATGGAAAGAAAAACGTCCTGCTCAACACAGAGAACACTCGCAGTGGCACTGTGCCAGCCTGCCTTTCCGGTCATTTAGTTTATCAGCAGTTTATCATGAAGTTGTTCGTTCCAGTTCCTCACTTCCGCAGGCTGAAACCTTCTCATCTGAAACCTCCTGAGCAGGCAGTGCCTTGACGTGTACAGGTCGTTACTCTCCTGAGCAGCAAGCACCCACCCTGCAGGGTGCTGAAGTCCCACTGAAGCTGGGCTCCCACAGAGCTGGTATTGTGTCCATCATAGACATCCACAGGTGTCTGCAAAGCCTCCAAGTCAACAGAGCTGGGTTTCAGACCTCGCTGCAGTATTTCTCTGCTGGGTCTTTGAGCACAATTGAACCCAAAACACACCAGTTACAGACGTCATTGTCAAAACCTAAGTTTGCTCAGATGTCCTGCAGACACTTTCTGTTGCAAACCTATGTTCAATGTATTAATCAATATCTTCCTGGGATCTATCTGCTTCTCCTTCCCCAGATGTTGTATCCCAGAGAGCAGAGAGCGCTGCGAACATCAGCAAGCTCCGTGGGGAGCGTTGCACTATTGACTGCTCTCTGCAGAATTTCTTCTATTTTTTGGTGGCCTTCCTTTTGTAAGAGTACACATATTCATTCATGACTTGATTCAAATTCACTAATGCAATGTGTAATAACAAAACCTTTCTTTTATACTTATCTAGAACATCTACATATAAACAGTAGGGTCATTAGCTTCTAAAAAACTGCTGAAATGCTTTACTTCAAAAAGTGTAGCATTTTATCCTTCATTAATTCTAGATCTTGTTCAGTGAGTGATTTGTAACACCTAAGTGATTGTAGCTATGTTGCATTTTGTAAGTTATCCCTAACTTTATTACTGTATTTTGCTCTCTTCTTGCATATTTTTTTCTGTCAGATTCAGTCTGAGTTGTATCCCTTTTCCTACACTGAGACAGTAACCATCAAGTGTCGAGTCAACTGCACATTTTCATTTCTTGCACATTACATCTGTGATGTGATTAATATATACAAAGTGAACAAGATCAAATCTTGTTCATGTTCAAACATCGTCGTTTCATGGCATGGGTCACAATTTCCAAACAGCTGAAAATTCTTCCGCTCGCAGGATAAGCTTCTGGTTACTTTTCCCACAGCATTGAGGATCTTCTCCTTTGCACCTGTTTTCACGTGAAATTTGTCTTTTCCACACCCAGCAGGGCTTGCAGGTTAGCTCAAGGATCATCCATGCTGCAGTCAGAGCAGGGACTGGATCTTTGCCATACAAAGCAACGCAACAGTTGCTGCTTTAACTAAAAGGTTGGCATATTTTCATGGGTTTGGGGAATCAACATTTGCAGAGGAGAGAAATGGTGGAGGCAGGCAGGACTTTTGGGGTTAAGTGCTGTGGCACTCAGTCCCCGGCACCAGTCCTGTAGACAGAACGTAGTGATCTGTATTCCTCCAAGGCATAACTTTCATGATGGCCTTTAAACAGGGGTCTTCCAGTTGTGCCTCCACTAACTTAACTAGCTCAGTTGACCAAATCTGGAGTATTTGTCTACAGTACCTTGAAGAGCATAGCCCCCTTAAAAGCCAGGGAAGTGAGGCCATTTGCAGCCAGAGTTCTTTTTAACAGAAGCCCCCATTAGTATTTCCAGCTTCGCAACCCAACCGAGTTTCTTTTCCAGTAATTCTGTCAATCAAATCCTCTCTCAGCAAATCGACACAACATGACCCTACCCATACTGTGTAAAGCAGCTCTTAAGGGAAATACAATAGGGAGCATCTCACATTAATCTCTTCTCAGTTATTTGATTGTTTTCCACTAACCTTTCATTCTGCCAAATTTAATTAAATCAGCTGCTTTTCCGACTATAACATGTTCCTCCATTATTTGGATGTTCCTTTCAGTTCATAAGGGTGAAGGCGTATATGATATGCAGCTAGAAAGAACTTAGCCAAGCTATTTTCTTAAAAGAGAGGGAATAATTCTCAACAGTGACTAATGAATAACACCAAATTCATTTATTTTATCCAGACTATACAGAGTCAACACCATACAGATTCCCAAGACTTGTGTTCCTCTCCTGACTGCCATAAATTCTAAAATCCAGGATCTTTGTTATGGTTTACATACCATGTGTAAACAAGTAGGAGTAGAGAAATGGCTTGAATATATTACATCGAATATATATTACACTGATTTTATTTTTTTAATTGCTGCATTGATAGGATTTAGAAAACCTCATGCTGCTAAGAATAAAAAGGTCTGACTATAGCAGAAGTGCCATGAGCGCAGAATTTCGAGCCTATCTGCAAAAATGAGACCAAGTATAAATTATGAGCAATATTATGAATATTTATTGACCTACACTGATCTTCTTGATGATCTGTTTCAAGCTTCCAGCCCAACAGAGCTTAAAGAAGAAGGTGGTTTTACCTGGATTGTAAAAGTTTTTTTTCCCCTTTTTAATCAAGCCAGATATACCAGAAAACAAATCAGGCTGATAAAAACAGAAGTCAGGCTTACAAGAAAAAGAGCTGTAACAGCTAAATGGCTTAAAGCAGAGAAAGTAAGAAAACAGCATGTGGGGCTAATGATGGGTGGTTTTCAGGTTTCAGAATACATTAAGGCATTCTCCCTGTTTATTAAATTGCTCTGGCAGCATTTGACAGAAAAGGTTTTGCAGATTATTAAAGTGCAGTGGACATAACTAGGATTTTTTTTCCTAAAGCCTGGCCTTTGGGTAAGCACCAAGAAGATATACACGAGAGGAAGAATGTGGTTTTGCACAAGTCCGAAGAAGGTTATTTTTTATTTTCAAAAATGTTTCTTGGTTTGTTGTTTACTTTCCCTTTTCTGTGGTCTGCCTGGGGTTTTTGTTTTTTTCCCTCTCTCTCAACACTCACTCCTTTTGTCAAAAAGTGGCAGACACAAACTGGATGCAGCATCAATTTACTGCTGGCAGATTTTCCAAAGGGCACCTCTCAGCAGCGACAGTTGCTGTGTGACCACCTAGACATTGAACTATTGCTTGTCTCTTCCTGTCCAAGAAAAGCTGGACGTAATTTCATGGTTTTACAAAAATTGCCTCAGCCAAAAGATAGAAGCCTTATTCCTCAGGTCTCCTTTTAAGTGCTTTGCAAGATGACCTGGCATCTCTGGGGCATAAAGCCTGCAAAATATTGATGTGAATTGAAAGCAGTGTCTGCTAGGTCTGAGTTGCTTCCTGTCGATGCGGAGGTACCAAAGAATACCAACTCCTGCAGCGATACCCAGCACCGTTACCTCCAGCAGAAGGGTGCTGGTGATGGGTCCTTCTGCAGCTCTCTTCATTGGAGTGTCTGAGTGCTTCAGCAAACTAATGGATTTTATTCTCACGATATCACTGTAAGATAAGAAAGTGTTTTCATTTCATTTTGAAGTGTTATTTTCAATTTCTTTGAGGCACAGAAAAATTAAATGACCTACTAAAGGTCACTTGGGAAGTGTTTGGGAAAATGCAAAAGAAATCCAAGCTGCAGCCTGTAGCCTTAATCACAGTCCTACTCTTTTTTTGGCACCAACTCCCTGGCTGTAGTCATAATCAAAATACATTATCATAGATATTCGTCATATCTCTTTTTTTAAATGAAATTTACTTGTAGCTCATACCAGCTCACTGTCACCCCCTCACATGACTATCAGTGGTGACAATCAGAAGTATATAATTTATTTTCCTTATTCCTCTCCTGTTTCCTTGTGGACTTGTGTCTGATCTGTAGTTTTGATTGCTGAAGAGTGAGATGTAACCCATTTCTAATGATCCTGTGATTCTAATTTACGCATTAAATAAGAACCATATAAGAAGCTCATTTACTGACAGTCTTCCTAAATAGGAAAGTTAGTACTGTCCAAGGACTACAAATATTCTTACAGTGGGTTTTCTGATAACAATTTTGTTAATAATTCTGATAATAACTTTGAGGTAAGTCTGTAGTGCCTGGACATCTTTAATTGACTCAACCCAGATGCCTTCATAGGACTGCTGGAGGCATGGAAACCTCTTAGGTCCATCAGTAGCAGCATCAGTAAATAAAACATTTCAAGACTAGGTAAAAAAATGCTGCAGAACAGTGGCTACTGCTTGAAGTTATTGTTGTTTTCATACTTATCTTTTGAAAACAGCCCAGTCCCTATTTTCTATTTGCTCCAGGCTTGGTGTCTCATTTGCCAAGGCTGAGTGGAAAAACAAAAAAGTCTGAACAAATATTGTGTCCATGTTATAAAACCTCCCAAAACTGGAAAATGCTGTCGCAATCTTCAAAATAGAGGTACCATTTAGATTCTGAGTGAACTTCAAAGAATGAGATTGATTTTAAAGCAGTATTTCAGATCCAAAAATATTGCGTGGGCTGAAGTTTTTCAAACAGCTGCATTCGAGTTCTGATATTCTCCTATGCTGACATATCAGATAAAAAATTTATACCTCCAATCCCCGCCCTTTGCAACTCGAAATCTAGAATAAGTACCAGGTTAAACAGCTCCTACTTTGGTATTAACCTTGTATATAGTATATTTGAAAATGTGCCATTGCCTTAAGAAGGGTACAGCTGGGGTGAGAGTGTGGGGAACCCTCTGCAAGGTGCGCTTGTGTCGAGTGACTCTATTGGTGGGTGCATTTTCCAGTAGGTCCCTCTCCTCGCACAGAAATCTCTGCATTGATATTCCTCACGTGTTCCAACACAGTGAGGTTTCAACCTGAGAGTTTTTTCAAAACCTCGATAGCCCGGGCTCAGTGCCTGATCCCCAAGGAATAAAAATAAATAAATAACCAGGTGGATCACACTCATCTCTGTTTGTTTAATACAGTCCTTCTTATGCACAGTATTGCTAGCACAAAGCGTTAAGAAAATAATGAAACTGGTCCACCAGGAGAACCAGTCTGTGTTACCATTTTCTGTTATTTTGATATGTCTGCTCTATTGCTTTTTTTTTTTTTTTTACTTGTTTTTGTTTTGGGGCTTTTTACTGTTTGGAGTTGATATTTCTAAGCTTCCCTTTGTATCCCTGACAACTAGCAGATCGCTTTCAGAGATGAGATTCTCACTCAATAACACCACTCCTGAAGCTGGCTCTTCAGCAAAATCATGACTCTCGCAATAAAATTAGGGAGGTGAACGATTCAGTTTGGCTCACATACCTTCTGTCCTGGGGGCTGTGGACACAGCCAGGACGCTGGAAGGCTTGTTGTGTGGCTGTCAGGGTCTTCTCTGTACCTGGGGTGTGCTTAAGGAAGGTTACACTCAGCACTTCCACTGCCTGAGTAACAAAACAAAAAAAAAGCAGCCAGAGGCAACAGAAGCCGAACTGCTTGGTCTAACACTACTAAGAGGCCAAACAGAGAAGGCTCCCAAAGGGCTTTCCAGCTCTGTGATTTTATAACCTCTTTGTGATCATACTCGCTTTCTTTCAGGTGACTTTTAAAACACTTCCTCGTGCTCTCATATGAAAGCTAAGGTAGCTCTCGCTGGCTGTTACACACACCACCAGGCGTTGTTGTGCTTTCAGAAGCCACCACACAGAAAATAGCTGCTGAGCTGGATCAGGGAACATTTGCACTTCAAATTCAACACCCACCCTGGTCAAAGGTGAAAGATTTGATTGTGTACCTCCTGGTTGTGAACAGGTTAAAAAAAAAGCTGCAAATTGCAGCACATTAAAATATTGCCTTAAAGCGCAGTAGCTTAAGAGATCGGTAAGGTGTGAGATCCCCCTGGTTACAGGGCCCGGGTGCTGCGAGGAAAAATGTTAAAAAAAAAAAAAAAATAGCTTAACTCACAGTTGTTAATCACACTGCTAGATGAAAGCTGCTTATTAAAGGTCGATTGTCAATACATGTGCAGTGCCAAATGAAAATCCGGAGGTTAGTTTGTGGCCTCTGGACCTTTATTTGTCTCAGAAAAAAATTGGCATGTATTAGACTGATTTATAAAGATTTGTGGGACAGTTCTCCCAGCATGGTTTCGTGGGTGAAAGCCGTCCTTGTTTCAGCCAGTGAGTCAGAGCAAACACTGGAATTGTTCATCAGGATGACTCCTGAATAAATATTGTCCTTCTGCCCTTCTTTTTGAGTCAAAGCAACTCCGTTCTGCAGGCAGAAATCCTCCACCGGGTGCAAGGTTAGTGGGAGAAGGCCTCCACTCCCTGCCTCCTCTTTCAGTCCCGGTTACATAAGTCTTATGGGGCAGCAGCACAGTGGGAAGCACAGGGCTTCACCCTTTAAGAAGAGCAGAGAAAATCTGCTGAAGTTGGCCCAACGTGCAGTAGCGTTTCCATGCTCCCAGTCTCTGTGCTGTGCCACCAGGCTGGATGATGGCTGTGAGTTGTGCTTTGGATGGCACAGGAGCTGTCCAAGGCTCTGCAAAGCCCAGTTCAGAGAGCTGCAGGTGGTGGAGGCTGGCCCTGAGGTTTTGCAGGGATGTAGAAATGAGGTGGGAAAAGCAACACCACTCTGCAGCACTCCAAATGCAAGGCTGCTACTCGCCTGCTTCGAGCAGCCCAGGCTGCAGGAGGGAAAGGGCTGGAGGCATTCATCAACATGAGGATGGCAGGCAGGTCAGTCTGATGGGAGCAGGAATTCAGGGCTCTCACCTGCATGTCAGAAGCCAGGATGTTTCTCATCAACACCTTTTTTTTACGGAGGAAAACTAGCTTAATTAACACACCACCATTTCCAGGAGAGGAGACTCAGCATCACTAGAGTTAGACCAAGGCACTGCCCCTGCTCAAGAGCTCTGCAGTCACAGATAGCTTGTAAAACCAAACATGCCCAGATGCTCGCGGCCAGGGAATGCTGTGCCATGCTGGGAAGAAAAGCAAACACAACCCCAGCCAAATGGAGAAAGTAAGCTTGTCTGTTTGCTTCCCTGCTAGCGGTTGTGCAGCAGCGAGTGCCCTGGTTCATTTTAAAGATGGGATCCTCTCCCTTGTTGCAGTCCTCATGGGAACATGAAATGCCTCTGATAGCAGCCGGACCTGTATAGAGACATCAGGATGGAGCAAACTGCATCCTTTTAGCTCAGGCAGCAGCAGTGTGTGCATTAAGATTCATGGGCCTGGGGTTTGAAGTCTGCTGAGGGTGCTGCCTACATGACACGATGCTGCACCGCATGTAAGGAAGAAAAAGGTCAAGCTCTATCAAAGGCTCTGCTCGGCTCAGGCATGAAGACGAAGCTCGCTGCCCACCAGTCCCTGAGGGAGCTGCTGGAGGTGTCAGGCCTTCTGGTTGTTCTGTGAAAGCTGCCTTCTGCAGTGAGCTCCCAGCAAAGGGGTTTCTTCTGGAAATCTGTGTTCATATTTAGCCATGGCTAAGTAGGGAGTGTTGTGGATGCTTTAAAAGGTCTGCCTGCGAGCTTTCTTTAAACAATGGCTAATTAGGTCTTTTTGGATAAAGTGTTTCTGCTAGAGTCAAGTGACTGTTGGGGTATTTGTTTGTTTTCAAGTTGGCTTTCCCAGCCTTGTTACACTGTTTATTACTTGTGTGTTCATGGGCAACTGTCTTATACCAAAAAAGCAAACATCAAAATTTTACTAGCATGTGAAGAAAATGATTTAGAAAACAAACCAGAGGAACATCCCATACCCTTCTCATTGGCAATGTACAAGTTAGGGGAGATGAAAAAACACATAAATATAAAGAAGATGTAAGGATAGCCAAGAGAAGAAATACAACCTTTTTTTTTTTTTTTTTTTTTTTTTTTTTTACCAACTTCAGATTTTCTGTATCCTTCACCAATAGCTTCCAACTCAATAAATCCCACAGCAACATCCTGGTAACCTTATTTGCTTTAACAGACAGGATGCTAAATTTAGTTAGTCATACATTTCTCAGGAAGCGGTAATTAATTGGACAGTATTTGTACAGAGCTTTGAAAATGTAGGTCCTAATTTTGCAAAGCCTTTGTCCATAATGCAGATTAATTTAATCACATAATTACCACATTTCTGGACTTTGGCTTCCACTGTTACCCAGCACGTGTATGATATATAATAATTGCGTGTGTAAACCAGGAACAGCCATATTCCTAAAAATACTGTGCATGCAGACTTGGAAATTGGGATCACAGATAGCACTTCATTACCACAATTTCATTTAGAAATTACTTTGCTCTTTTAGACTGTCTCTCAGAGTGTGATTTACTTTGGTTTCTAACCTCTCTCGGTGGGGCAGGGGATGTGAAGCATTGTCTGCGGTGCCAGCCTGCACCGCCATGGGCAGTGCTGCTTGCAATAATTGCAGTTTTAGGGGGGCACCTATTCCTTTGTTCATGCCTGTGTAACATGCTGGTTTGATGTTATTGATCGGTGTTAAGTCTTAAACCATTTTCTCCCAAACAGATTGTGGTATCTGGACTGAAAGGGCTTTTCTCTTTTTGTCTTCAAAAGTTGTTTGAACCTAGAGAATGCTGGGGGAACTGATTTCTGCTTTAGCTCAATTTGTCGTAATTTCTACCTAGACCAAAAAGGCTTTACCCCTAATTTAATATACTCTTCTGAACATTTTTCTCCCCAGACCTTGTGTTAGATAGTTCCTCCAGCATCTCACAGCTTTAGTGGTGAAGGACCTACTAATTTCCAGCCTAAATTTATTCAGGGCTGGCTTATACCCATTCGTTCTTGTGTCAACATTGTCCTTTAGTTTAAATTGCTCTTTTGCCTTCCTAGTGTTTATCCTCCTGATGTATTTATAGACGGCAATCATATCTGCTATCAGCCTTCATTTTGCTAGACTAAACAAGCCAAGCTCTTCTAGGCTCTTCTCCGGTGATGGGCTCTTGACTCCCAGCACCTGGTCGGATCCGGGTTGCTCAGCGGTGAATACAAGTGACCTGGATTGTGCTCAGCATCCAGATGAGCCCTCAGTACTTGGCACAAAAAAATACTATTGTTGTATCTGCAAGGCTAATGCTGTACACGGAGCATTTGCCGGTGCTGTTTGTCTCCTGCTGCACAGCAGGGAGTTGGTGGGATGTGGTGCCAGTCCTTCCTGCTCACGTCCACTAAACCAGCTGCCACAAAAGTCCTCTTGTCGGGCCCTTGCTGCATCTTGTTTCTGTTATTTAATTCTCTGGTTACCCTTCTTCCAAGCTGTTACCTCTTCCTGTATTAGGCACTCCTAACTTTTTAACCAAGCTCTCAATCAACTTCCCATTAACCAGCTTAAACCAATTCTTCAGCTAATTCCCATCCTCTGGAATTTAGCTGATGTATGTCTTTGTGGCTCTGTATCAGATGATTGACAGAAGAGCGGACAGATTAGATCTGCCACAAGTGCTTAAATTATTCTTTTCTTTGTAATTTTTTTTTCCTTCAAAAGCCCTTCTTAGTTTTCAGGTCAGACTAAAAGTTCAGCATTTATCAAGATCAGTTTTTTTTTTTTTTTTTTTTTTTTTTTTCATGACTGAATTAGAAGCAGCACATTCATCTTCATCTAGCATGAAGATTGGCTAGATTTATTAAAAATACCGGCCACTGGGCCTCACCGGACTTCACTGGGCTGGGTCTTCAGTCTGCCCCTGTCAGGGCAGAAACTTATTTCTTCTGTTCCACAGCATCACCATCAAAGCAAACACAGAGGAACTATTTCACTTTTCTGGGTTAAGACTATTCAGTGCTACATCCATGCTGTAGTTTCTGCCCTGTGCTACTTAAAATGTCACTTCTGCAAAGAAAGGGAAAATCAGAATTACTCTGTATGATCAAAACCCCATCAAGAAAATGTCTCAAATGCCTGGGGGCACGGGGCTGTCTATTTTTTTTAATAGTGGTAACAATAATAATAATAGTAGGACAACAAACTAAGATGCCCCTGGAGATGCGGTGACAAATTGGAAAGACATGTTGAAATTGAAATTGATTGAATAGTTCAATAAAATCAGCTTAATGCACAAAAGGAAAAAGGTTAGCTACAGAAAAACAAAAAATCAGTAATTTCTTGTCTGCTGGGGCCAATCTCACTGAAGATTGAATTAGTTATAAATTTAAACTAGGTACTTGAGCGTGCCACCTTTATATGCCCACATTGGAGGCTTTCAGATGAAACTGGATGTGGATGGCAACCGAGTGCCTAAAGGTCTGACAAATCCCAGTCTACTTTCATTTACATGTTTTCGTGTTTGACACAACTTTACATGCCAGCCAAGATCTTTCTCTCCGTCAGACCACACTTCTGTTCTAAATAGGATAGTTGTGTCTTCAGCTGAGGAAAATCAGAGCACCTTTGGTGAAGTTTGCACCAGGATTTTAGCTCTGGCTGGGTCCCTGATTGCTGCAACTGCCTCCAACCCTGAGATCTAGTGCCTGTTTTAAACATTTCTGTTCCCATAACAATCCTGCCCAATCACTCCATGCATTTGCTATCTGCTATAATTCCTCAAATTTTCTCACCAGCCTTGGACTCTCTGTGCTTTTTTTTCACATGTGCAGCATTCCTGTGTTTTCCTTCCCTCTTCCCATCCGCATGAACCAGCTCTTTGGAGCTGGTACCTTACTAAATTCTGGGCATTTTCTTTTTGGGGTTTGTATTATCTGATAGCTACAATCTCTTTTTTAAATTTCTTTAATGTAGTGTTCTGAATTTGTTCTGGATTTTTTATTAACACTGTGCTGTGATGCTCAGTGAACTGCATTTTGTTAAATAAAAAACCCGACTGTAAATCTGAGATTAATAAGAGAGAGTCTCTGAGTACACACACATGCAAGCATGTCATCAGAGTGCATATTATTTAATATCTGTACATGGAGCACAATGGGGAGGCTAACAGAACTCTTAAATGAGACTTTCTAGTCCCTTTCTCCCTCATGTATGGGAGGATTCTTTATTTTTTCCAGGGGAAGCTTTGGTTAAGGGCCAAACGAAGCCAACTGGAAAAGAGCTGAAGGCGGCGGGAGGCCGTTAGCCCAGGTCCCAATACGAATCAGTTCTGTGCAGACCACATGCAACCTTACCCAAGGTCTGCAGTTCATTCTCAGAGCTCAGAAGAAAGTTTGCCTGGCAATGGCAGGGTTTCAGGACCGCTTTTGGCACAGAACCCGAGCTGCCTCGGCCCCCATAGCCCCGCTGGACCTGGCCGTGCGACCTCGGTCTGCAGACAGGGGAAAGCTGAAAACCACAAGGTTAAAAAAGAAGAGTCCCCACAGCTGGAGGCTGTTTCATTGCCCTCTTTGATGGGAAGAATGAAGGTGTGTGTTTTTTTTTCCTGCGGAGGCTGCGGAAGCGCTGGAGCTTTTAAAATGCTGGGCGACAGCTACGCCATCAGATAGGAAACACCACGTTACATGGCTCCGGCTCACTGCAGCGAGGAACATTAGAGGTGGCTTTGCCATTTAAATGTACTATTGAATTGTGGTCTCTAATGTGGGCCTCCGACCTGGTTTTCTAATTCGTGTGGAATCTGATTGCCACTATTTTTTAACTGTCTTTCCCCTTTCTATGATTTAAACCTAATTCGGCTCGCAAGCATTTGGCCGGTTTGGGAATACTTCTGTCAGTCTCCTAAATTGTCTGTAAGAAGGAAGGAAGGCAGGGCAAAATATGAAATAGAAATTACATTCATTAATAAGGACATTTCAGTCTTACATTTCAGCCTTATGATTACTAGGTGCTTTACAAATGGAGCAATGAATGGCAACTTTTTTACAGGAGGAAAAACAAGGGCTAACAATAGTTTCTCCCTCATGTTTTATTATACAAGGTAGCAAAAGACAATGAAAGTTCATTTCCACAATATATTCCAGTTGCAAGGTGCTGATGGATCCTTATGTGTGATGTCTTATCAATTTAGCAGATTAATATCTGTCAATTAAATGAGCTGGAATCAAGATAAAGCTAAAATTCAGATTTCTGTTATTCTAGCAACTCAGAAGCATTCAAGAATTAAAGCAGTTACAGCAGTTCAAGAGTGTTTGTATGGGAGTAAACAGACCTAACTGACCTAATTCTCACCCTTTGAAATTTCAAAGGACATTTGACATTTTACATGAGCCTGTAACATCAACGAAGGAAAAGGGCAGCCCTCAAGTAGCTGAACCGGACTCCAACAGCAGGAAGCAATCCAGCACGCGGCTGCTCTGGGCAGGTCTCTCCTCCCATTGAAGTCCCTCCACTTGGCTTTGCAAAAAGCTTTTCCTGAATAACATTGTGCTTCCATCTCATCTTCACACCCTTTGGGCTCTCCACTGCTCCACCAGAGCCACTTGATCCCCGTGTCCGATCTCACAGGGACACCTTAAGCATCCAAAACAAACCCTGCAGCATCTTCTGCTTGTCCCCTCAAAACTTATCCACTCTGAGAGCCCCCAAGCTGTAGGGCTTACCAAGAGCAAGGTCCTGGGGGAGGAAGGGGGTTTAGCCTTCCCCCCAGCCACATGGATTTGGGCTGGATCCCTCCCTGGTTCTCTGCACATCTCTCCAGCTGCCCACGGAGGACGGGAGCTTTGCCTTCATATCTGCCTGTATGAGCAACGAAGCTGGTGAAGGGACTAGAAAACAAGACTGATGAGGAGCAATGAGGGAATTGGGCTGTTTAGACTGAAGAAGAGGAGGCTGAGGGGAGATCTCATTGCTCTCTACAGCTGCCTGAAAGGAGGTTGCAGCGAGGAGGGTGTCGGTCTCTTTTCTCAGGTGATACCAATAAAGAGGCATTGCAGAGAGATGTACAAACATGCAAGATCAGGTGCTGCTCTCTCCTATTTTTTTTTTTCAGGTTTGTTTTTCTATTGCATAACATACCATCTAAGTGTCTTCCAGAAGAACTTTAGTCTTGCTCTGTAAGACATTTCCTTGATAGCACGGAATTCCTCAGGAATTTAAAATAGTTCTGCTGAACTTCTGCTTACTGCAGATTTTTTTTTTTCTCACTCAACATAAATGCTTCTTTTTCACCAAGGTTGTGTTAAGGATTGAAACAGAGAGGATATCTTAATGTCAAAATGCTTTGTGGGCATCAAACTGTGAGCAGAACCAGCTGGACTGCCACCCGGCAATGTTGCCCTCAGCTTGGGGGTATGTTTTTGGTGATGTTTTCAGTGAAAATATATCAGCCAAGTTTTTACTGGTTTTCAAAAGACTAATGTTGCTGAAAATGGTTAAAAATTAACAAAAACATCTGTTTCAACCAATGATTTCTGTATTTAAGATTTTTATTTTCCCATAAAATTGGTGATAATGTCCAATCTATGCAAAAATCCATTCAAAAATATGATAGAAAGTTTTATGTCTTCTTACTAACATTTTGAGTCCAACTAACTTCATAATAACTGCACTTGTGTACAGAAAATAAACCCAGGCATTTTACAGGCTGTATTTTTGTTTCTCTTCTTTTATTTTGCTCCAGAAAGTTCAGCAGTATATAGTCATTGTTCAAGCCACAGATATGGAAGGAAATCTTAACTATGGTCTCTCAAACACGGCAACTGCAATCATTACGGTGACAGATGTGAATGACAACCCACCCGAATTCACTACGAGCACTGTAAGTATCAATACATCAGCACAGCAATGCGTGGACACACAGCGTGTTTGGAATTCATGGATTTATGTATCAGTCGTCTCCCTCTGCTGGTTTGGCAGATAGGAGGAACTTGATAGATCTGTGGGACAAAGACTTTCAGGGGCAAATAAAAGGGGGGGGGGGGGGGGGGAAAAGAGGGGAAAAAAAAAAAAAGAATGATCTATGAACTAGCAAAACTATTTGGCAACCAATTTCACTGAGGTACTAAAGGAGCTGAAATAATGTGGCAAACAGACTATGTCTGATTGCACCGAAGAGGATACAGTTGTTTCACAGCAATTGGCTGTAGACATCTCAGAGTTATTATTACTTATGAGTGAAATCCTGAGCAGTAGGAGATATTTTGGGTTTAGTAGCGTGGATACAATTTCAAAGAAGCAGTAAATACTCTAAATGGTAACAGTTATTTGGTAAAATTTGTATTACGCTGATAGCTCTAACAGATGTGTTTGTGTGTGCCAGCAGTAAATGCACAGACATACTTGAGTACATCTGGTTTTAATCAGTGTAAGATCTTACTTAAATTAGTACAGTATTTCCCTATCCCATTCTTACGTGCTCCAAGTCTTTATTATTTGGGAGGAAGTGGAAAAGATAAAGAGATTTCAAATGACAATGCAAATGATTAGAGTTGGTTAAGATAAAAACGAAAAGACAGAAGGAGAAATGATGTGGTCTGGTTCTTTCCAGCCTTTATAATCCATATAGATAGACATCCGAAACATGGAGAATAACCACAAAGGAGCGTAGAGGTCTACATGCTAATAAAAGAGAAATCATTGTGTAACTACTGCCTATATTCATATCAGGGACAACCAGGAGTGGTAAATGGTGTATCTAAAACTGATACCAGATTGCTAAAAATACAGGAAGTCAAAACTGCATTGTGCTCATGTCACTGAATATCCTTTAAGGAATGTGTTTATTATTTATATTATTCTGAATTTTCATTCCATCTTACGGGATATGCAAATATTTATTCATGTAGTGCCAGAGTTTCCCCTTAATTACACCCATACAAAATATGAATGCACAGCAGAACTCAAGGAAGTCATGCAAAAGCCCACTTGATGCCACCATGGACCCAGATGGGCTCCATGCCAGCTGTGGGATCCTTCCCTCCCATCACCATCAAGACCTGAGCTCTTGGTCACAGTGTGCTCGGCTCCTGAGCAGTGCCAGCCATTTCTGATAAAGTGACCAGGACCTAGACTCTCAGAAAAAGAGCGGCACTAAATTCCTCCTGAATGAGAGAGAAATGGGCACCCTACACATTTTTGGGTCTGGCCCTCAGCCTCCAGTCTGTTGCTGTTCCAGCGGGTAGAGCTTGGGTTTTACAACAGCACATGTTGCGGTGAACACACTGAGCTTTGTATTGTGAAGCTGTCGTTACATATCTCCTTACATATGATACATATGGTTGTGGAGAGCCGTAAAAATGCGATGCAGATCTTGAGCCATGTGGTCCTTTCTCCTGCCAGTATGGGATTGTTTTCCCTGGAAACTTTTGTAGTGGCTGGTGTTACACAGTTTGGCATCTCCCGGGCAATGGTACTTTCTGCCACAATATGTGCTTGCTAATGTTGAGTGGGGGGCTTATTTTGCCAGGTAAATATCTCTTTAACCTTCATTTGAGTGAAAAAGGAATGACATCTAGTGGCCACATCATTTAAGCACAGGTTGTTCTGGATGACCTAGGTTGCCCAATCCTTGGCTCCAAATGAAAGGTAGGAAGTAAAGTC
The DNA here is from genome assembly GCF_011077185.1 of Oxyura jamaicensis. Taxonomy (NCBI): domain Eukaryota; kingdom Metazoa; phylum Chordata; class Aves; order Anseriformes; family Anatidae; genus Oxyura; species Oxyura jamaicensis. Next base: position 12,224,637 of record NC_048912.1, read on the forward strand.
TCAGGTAGTGCCTTCTGCAGGGCAGCATCCCTTCAGGTAGTGATCCACGTCTAAAGGGGATGTATTTTGAAGTCTCTCCAAAATGTTTTCCAAGGCTGAATCTGATGGAAGGTTAAGATAATGGAAATTTGCTTTCAGGTGAATTCTAAGTATTTAATGTTTCAGTGTTTGTTAGATCTAGGAGGAATAAAAGTCATCAAGAGAATTACCCATAGGATTGTGTTAAATGGATTAGAAAATGTTCCTCTTCCTCTAAGCAGGGCTGATGTGTACCATTATTTCTCTAATTTTAATCACTAAAGAAAGAGTTGTGCAAAGGCCAAAGGGCTTTATACAGTAGCACAAGGGACTTGATAAAGATTTGAAAACCAAGTATGCTTTACAATAATGTTTTCTGATTCTATGGAAACAAATATCTTTGATATACTCCCAGGTATAGTCAGGATGAATTTCATGTGAGTATGAAAGTGTAATACAGTTTTTCCCTGACTGGCATAGAGAACAGCATCAGGCTAATCAGTCTCTTTAAACCTAAGCTGAATCTCTTTGCTCTCCTCAAATAGTCTGATCTGCATTTTAACACCTCTAAAAAAAAGGCAAAAATCTCTTTCCAGAAAATTTACAGCTCTCAGAGGATAAGAAAGCCCATGGTGTCTTTTAAAACGAGAGACTGTTTGGAGAGATACAGTATATTTTTATTTAAAATACTTCTGTATTGAGATGCTGTTGTAAAAACAAAATAGGCTGAATAACTGAAATAATGGTTTGCTCTTGGAAAGTTGCCAGATGAAAGGAACTGGAGCAACTATATTCAGCTCCGAAGCACACAAAGGCCAACCCTATAGTGCTCCTAAATTACCTGTCATTCAGCCAGGGTGGTTTTAGACTTAATCGTTTCTGGATAAGAACGTCGCTCGGGAGGATGCTGCTCCATGCTGGTGTCACAGCTCATGTGTTCAGCAGCAGGAATTAATGTTGCTGTGTAAAACTTAACAACGGGACAGGAAAGGGAAAAAAAACGGCACCTGTGTTGGTCAAGAAATCCGGATCACGTTGGTAGTCAGGCACGGCTAAGGAGGCTGCATGCATGGACCGGGTGGAAGGCCAGACACTAGCGCAAGAGTGCCAGCATCGCACATCCATGGGAGGGGATGGCCTGGCCAGGTGTTTTGGTTAACAGCCATCCAAAATACCAAGTGGGCAGTGATCACAATATAGTGCTGGAGGAGAAGTCAAAAACAAGTAATAAAATCACACAATTTTTCCTTAAACATACAAATTAAAGATACTCAGATAAAACTCCAAAATGTTTGCTTACATGAAAGCGGATCGATCTATTTTGCATATCCTTTAGTACATTACTTGAAAAGCCGGGGGAGGAAGAATCTTCACCTTCTCACACAAAGGATTCTGAAATTATAAGATGGAAAAAAATCACAGTCTCTAAAGGAAATAATTCTGAGTTGAAGGCTGCTGCTAACACTAAGGCCAGTCCCCATCAGTGGAGTCACGACCACTTCTGGCCATCATGACCGGGCCTCCGAGCATCAAAGCATGAGGCACTGGGGCACAGCAAGGATGAGGTGACCTCCCCTAGTCCTTTCCAGCTCTGATTTTTGTGATGGTGAATGCATCCTCAATTTGCCTTGCTACTTGACCATGCTGAGAAGCATCAGAGAGCAGCTAACAGGGGGAAATGTCTCGTGAGATACTGCCGCAGAGTGGGAAACAGATCTGTGCCACAAGAGTGGAGCATCCTATGGTGCTGTAAACATCATAGACAGCTATTTTGGGCAATTTTAATGATTTAGTGCAGGACAGTGACCCAGGGAATGCTCTTCTGGCTAGCTAAGGGACTTCAGCAGCTGGCTCTTTGTGTTGTGTTCTTCATGTGACTTTGCTGCTTGCAAAAATAAATGGAGGGAGTTGATTCTTCCCTGTGCCAAAGAGCAGTGACATTAATTCTCCACGGCGTGCCCAACCAGCCTGTATCCCCAGGCTCTGGGTGGAACACCTTGCAGAAGTTTCACCTCCCATGACCAAGTTTTCCTTTTGGAGGGGTTCACTGCACTCATTCATTCTTGTGGCATTTTTGGTGGGTTTGCACCTGCCAGGTCATCAGCTGGTATAAAATAGTAAAATTTTAACCGGACTTCATTGCAAAGACCTTGTAGCAAGTTTCACTGGGAAACTTGCTCCCTAACTGCTACACGATAAAGATACCGGTATCAGCATGCCCTCCACTATCCAGAGTCCCTGCTACTCATAGCAGGGTCATGTCCTCTGACACTTCTTGATGTAGAAATTCCTCTGCCTCCCTTCAAATATTTATCTCCTGTGTGCAGGCGAGTTGCGTTTTCTCCACATTAATATAGATCCATGGCTGAGCCTCTGGCCAGATGCTCGCCTCAGATACAGAGAAGGCACAGTGAAATTAGTGTTGGTGTTTCAAAGATTAAACATCAGCTGAGACAGAACAACACTGGATGCTCTCAGGTGAGATTTTATGCAAGGGGGGGGGGCGTTTTTTGGCTTGTGGAAGGAATACCTTTAATGTCAATGAAATCTTTAGCTCCTCTCAAGCAGGATGCCCTTTCCAGTCTGACCCATCGTACCATTAATAGTCATCCAAGGGTTTCCACTTTATCTAAGGAAATGCATAATCAGAGGGGAGGAGAAGTAAAAGGAATCCATGCCTACACTTGACTCTTACAAAGTCTATTTTTATCGTATTCAATCAGGAACAATCAGGCACAGAGAGGAGACGCAGATGAATTTGCATGATCAGACTTCTGTGTCTTAAATGTTAATTAAAAGTTATTTTAAATTTGCCTACTGTGCAGAACTTGTTTTTATAGTAGCCCGTGTAAGGGAAATATTATTTCACAGGGCTGAAGTGCTCGTGATTAGTTGAGCTTGTGGATTCTTGGGAAAACCTGGCTGGCAATCAACCTCTCCTTTTTTTTTTTTTAAGAAAAAAAAAAAAAAAAAGAAAAAAAAAGGAAGAGGAAAAAAGAAACTGGGCTATTCAAGTTCTTTAAGCTCCTGAGCCTTAGGAGGTCTTATTTAAAGCTACTTTAAAATTTGCCCTTTGGCACTGCTTTAAGAATCTTCTCTTGCGAGGCTGAACCCAGTGGAGCATATTTTAAAGCATCCTCTCTAGGACTGCCTTCACTGCCACGCCACCTCTTGGGCTCATCTCCCATTAGGAACAGCTCTGAAGATTTAGGACCAGACTGTCAGGCAGTGGTGAGTCTTGTGGCCTGGGCAGGCAGTCTGGTCAAAGGCTGGGGGTGAACGCAGAAGAGCCAGTACAGAATAACTCCATGCTCAGAGAGATGCTCATCTCCTAACAGAAGGGGCCATGTCTCTGGGTAAGGTTAATCTATTTGCAAAGTGGATTTGGCTTATCAGTGGATGAACAAACACTTGTTGCGAATGCATCACAAAAAGCAGTCCTTGCCAGTTTTTAACTGAGCTATTTAATTACTAGTGTCAGATCAGGCTGATCTCAGAGGTGGTAACCTGGCTCACCCAGGACGGGATCAGTCAGCACTGAGCTCGGTGCTTCAAGAGCAAAATGACAAAGAGAGAGTCCCAAGCTAAAAGGGCTTCTGTTATTGGCAGTGAACTGCCAAAAAAAATTCTGACCTTTGTCTCTGCAGGTATTTTGGCTCCTCAGAGCACTATGGAAAATGCTAATGAGCCCACTCTGGAAAGTGCTTTGAAATTTGAAAGTGAAGCAGAATCTTGGGACATCGTGGGTGCACTAACATTGTCCTTTACTGTAAATAGTTCTTCCTTCTCCTGTTTTGATGTTTCCTTCCCACTTTCTCCCATCTCCACCCTGATACACTAGTGCACAGCATTTTGCGATGCTAAACAAGCCAAGTTCTTCCAGACCCTTTTTACATTACAGCTTTCCATTCCGATGGTTATCTCAGCAACCCTGCTGTGCACCAGGCTCTGCTCAGATTTCTTTCTTTTGATCAGATCTGTATGTAATAATCCAGATGAGATTTTCAGTATCTTAAACAAGAGTTCTGCTCTGCAAACTTGCCAAAATTCTGGAAAAGCAAACAAAAGCAAGCCAAAATCTCATTTCTTCCTCTATGTGTATTTGTTCTCATGTTAACGCTGAAGACAAAATACAGCCATGCATCAACCAGAGCAACACTGTCCAATATTGCAGAAAATGCTGACTTGAGCTGTAAAAATGAGATGATTTCTTTTCAAGTGGCAAAGAATTGAGAAAATGCTTCACCTGGTCTCTAGCTCCCTGAGTTGAATCCTGCTGAGCTCTGTCTCTAACAGTGGCTTCAGAAATAGCAAGTGCCAGAGAAACCCCTCAGTTTTTCATTCAGGCTAAAAAATACTGATTTTCAAATGGCTACAGCGCAAAAATGCAAATAGCCCTAGTTTGGAGAAATAATATTAAACAGTCACAGGAAACCAGAACAGGAAGCCGAATAAGCCTGCTAGTGGTTTGGGGTTTCCTAAGCACATTTATAGCCAGATGTACCAGGAAGCATTCAGTACATGTGAGCAATATGAGAAATCCCTTTTACATACATGCTAGTGATCACAAATTAATCTTATGCTGTGAAGGGAGAATCCAACAGGAACGGGATTTCGGTAGGTTCCTATAGAGAGAAGAACAGATCAGGATGGTCCAAAATGGACCACGGAGCATCCTAAAGAGAGGTCTTAACACACCCATTGCAGGGGAAATCAGTGGACTTGGGCAGTTAACTACTTCCCGTGGCCTGGGCATGTGTCCAGATGTGGAAAAGATCAAGGGTTTAAATCCTGAGCACCACGTGCCACGTTCCCAGCCCAAGGACTAACACAGCCAGTGTGGCAGGGACCCAGTGCCTCTGCCCCTTCAGCTCGCGCGGTGCCTGCCTTAGACCTGTGCCATTCAGGGACGTTTGAATATAGATTAGCCTACACGCCACAGTATTTTAAAATCATCGAAATGCCCATAGCATAATTTAGAGGCAGTTGTCACAGAAGCCAGAAATCAAGGTGAACAGCACAGGTCATGGCTGTGCAAGGGGAAAGACCTAATACCATGGTGATAAAATTTAACAGGGCTGCATTGTTTTACAGCTAAAAACAAACCGAGGAGTTCAGTACAGTCCTGCAGACAGGATTTATTGTTAAAAATCAATTGTGCTTTCATGGAAAATCCCAGGTGACTGCCGTTTGCTTGCTATTTTCCAATCAAAATGAAGCTCAGCTGAAGTACACGGTAAAGCTTGGGCTGTTATAGAACTGTCATCTTCTAACTGAAATAAATTATTATATTCAAGTGAATCCAATATGCCCAGTAGCATTTGAGTACATGAGTATCTACCTAATTCTGTGTGCATTTCAATTAAATACATAGTCAGTGAAGTCTAAAAACTACAAATCAGTTTGCTTCTCCTAAATAAGAATTCAGTGTTCATAAATTGAAATGGGCTTTCTGCCTCTCATTACATTTCAGGTCCTGATGAAAGCCATTGCTTATTGTCATAAAACAATGAATTAGAATAAGGATGTTGGGTCAAGAGGTAGCAGTAACAAACAGAAAAACAAAAATTGTTCTTTCTTCCTGTCTGATTGTATGATTTTATTATTCTTGTCTCGGCCTTCCCCAGGACTCACCACGCTTATGTCTGGAGGCTTTGCTGCCACAGACAGGCAGCTTAGCCTTGGTTAGGAATGCAGTACCACTGTGGTGGAAATTGCTGACAGCATGACCTGCCTTTTGAATCAACTGGCCTTGGGATGTGAGTCCCAGCCAAACTGTAAGGCCTGCCCAGGAGCTGTGATGGCCACACGGTTTTCATTCTGATAAGGACTGAGGGAGAGCCTCACCTCAGAGTGCAGATTTTACAGCTTGGATCAATCCCTTGGGACAGTTTCAGGAAACCTGGTAGTTTGTCCTGCTGAAACCTCACCCCTCGTTCTTGCTCACATTTCTGCACAGCTGCAAGCTGTGACTGCTGGGGCTGAGCATCCTTGGGTGGGTCCAGGGGTGCTAGGAGCCAAGGGCAGAGGGCTGCTGGTGCCCTCTACCCTCTTGAGGTGGCTAGAGGCCCTTTCAGTGCCTTGCTCTGGAAAACAAACCATGCCGCATACTCCCTTGTGGATACTCAACTTCTGCTCTTTATTTTCTCACCTTCCATCTATAATGAAAGTCATTTCTCACTTTATGAGAAAACAGTAATTCCCCGTGTCTTAATGAAAAGAGCATCAGCCTCTTCTGTGATTTCATCAGCCTAGCATATGACAGAAGGGATTGAAATGACTTTAAGACTACTTAGGGTAGTCAACAGGATGGATAGATATAACAAAGATGTATGTATACAAATACACAGAGATAAATACACACGTAGCTAGATTCAAAGCATAGATAGACGCTGATATAATGCAAACAGTCATCAATGAAACCCAAGTCCCTGCTCCAAAATAAATTGTGGTTACGTGAATTACTCTATTACATTGTGGGGGTATATATGCATTTATTAAAAGAATGTGGTCTCCTTGATAGAAGTCTCTAACTAATAGACTCCATTAATCAAAACCTAAATTTACAGTGGCTTTTGTTTTGTTTATTTCCTTTCAGTACATTCATTTTCAAATTATCACCAGATTAATCATCTACAGTACTTTAAACCAACTGCCATTTGGTGAAGCAGTTCTGGTTCCTCTCCATTACACTGAGCATTAGTTCTTAAGGCATAGTTCAAGGCTCTGTTTAGCCTGATTCTGTCCTGAATCTGACTGAAATCAGATAGAGTCTTCCTTGTAAATGGGTCAGTCACAAAGAGAAAAACATCCGATGTAATCTTAAGATTGAAAAAAAAAATGACAGAAAGAAAGAAAAAGGAGAAAAAAAAAAAAAAAAAAAAAAGAATATAATTTTATTTCTCTTCATTGATACCTGCCTGGTGGTTAAAAGAAGGATTAAAATGAGGTCATTAAACTTTCCTTGGAGACAAGCCCCAGACCTCGGTGGTAATATGATTAATCAAATATAAAAGTGAAGCTACCCTGAATGAATAACTCATTTTTATAAAATATCTAATTACTGAAATGTCGTCTGCTGCAGAAAAAGAAGGGGGGGAAATTAATTGCAATAACAATTCAAGAAGATAAAGTTTTTCTGAATTAGGTCTACACAAGAAGCTAAATTGAGTTGATTAAGTAATTTTGGTTTCAGGAACACCCTTGATGGAAGTTAGTAGTAATGAATTTTTCAGACCTTGGAGTTTAAATTGCCAACGACCAGTGAGTTAAAAAATGGGGACGATAGTTTCATTACAGATTTCAATTTTCTGTCAAAAAAAAAAAAAAAAAAAAAAAGGAATATTAAAAAAACGCTCTATTGGTCTCTCTCAAATTGGACACATGTACTGCTTGGTGTAAAATCAAGAATAATGCCACCTCCGCTCTCTGTAGAAGAGTGCACAATCTCAGCCAATTACAGCCACAGCAGCACCCAGGGGGCAGAGCCCACGGCGCTGCTCATTTTTTGCTCCCAAGCACGTAAGTGGTCAAAATCCAGAAATTACGGCACAGCCTCTGTGCCTGCATACCTCGTAAATATATTCCCACCTGTAATATATGGCTCTGCACTCTCCTTTCATTGTGGTTCTTGTAGGAAGCTGTTGTTAATGGGATGAGCAGCACGTGCATATCCATCAGCAGCAGCGTAGTAATATGTAATAATTTGTTTGGACGTTTGAGCCTCCTGCCTGCTGTTTTGCTGCTTCATACGGTCAGGTTAATATTGTCAAAACACAAGCAAGAGCTGTGTGCTGGCAACAGCACCCCCAACCATGCAGTGTGACAGCACACATCAGCTCTCCCTTGCCATCACCCATCTGCCATGAGCCCCTTCATTTGCCACACCTGGCAGAGCTGTATCTCCTGGCAGGGTGTCTCATTCAGCAGTGGCTTCTGTCCTCCTTCTCCTTCCCTATTTAATGTGTACAGGGTCTGGAGCGGAAAGGTATAGAATGCACCCTCAGCCCGTGTCTCTTGTAGCAGGAGTTACGTGCATGACACAATCTGCAGGGTCAAGTGACATCTCTGCAGAAAATCACCCACCCTTCCTGCTCTGTGCCATGCCATGCTGGAAATCCCTGTGTTCTCCCCTCCCTGGTAGGTACACGTTGATTAGAGACCGTTCCCGTGTATCAGTCAAGCTAAAACTTCAAGGAGAAAATCAGACATTAATGCTCCCATATCTACCCATACCAGCATTTTTTTTCCCTAAAATCTCTCTAATGTCTCTCTCAGATCGGAAGGATCTTTCATAGACTCTGTACCTCTTTCTGCCTTGGGATGAATACCCAAATCCTAATTCTCCTTCCGAGCCCAGCCCTGGAATTGGAGGGCACAATATCAGCTGCCCAAGTGCAGCCAGCCAGCACCCAGGGGTCCTGGTCAGGCAGGATGTGCAGCCAGCCCTGTCAGGTACACCTCTGTCTGCCAGGTGTCCCAGGCAAATACCCGTTGGAAGTGGATTATTTCATTATCTTAAAAGTACACACCGTGGCAGGCACTGATGCAGGTCTGAGAAATTTGAACGCATTTTGTAACTCCGTCATTGCGAGGAGCTGAAATACATCCCCTTCTGGAGCTGGCTAACTTGTTTGGGTCGGCAGGTTTTTAATTCCTCAATATTCTGTTGCCTTAAAAACAGTTGCTTCCAAGGGGTGTCGTTTTAAGAGGATAAGTATCTGAAATTTCATTAAGCATGTTTTGGTTATGAAATCTTTAGTGACATATTTAAAAAAAAAAAAAAAAAAAAAAAGAGAGAGAGAGATTTAGCAAAGGATTTGGCAGTGCTGTGAGTTTTCTCTTATCAAATATTTCTAACTGTCCAGGATGCCTTAACACTTTCCAGCCATAGAAGAAAGGGTCAGAACACAGACTGCAGCGAGAATTAAAAACAGAGAGGAAGTTTGAAAGATTTCATGCAGTTTTTTTGAGCATCATGGAGTTTTTCAAACTGTGCCTGCTTTGTGCGGGAACGTTTTAATTGCCAAAAAAATAACAGAGAAGAAATAATGTTTTCCTTCCTAATTTTACAAGGACCCACCATCCTCCCATTTTTCACTGCTTTACTTTTCTCTGTTACACACACTTTGACTTCCCCGTACTGAACAGCTCTCCTCTCTTTTCCAGCGAGAAGTCTCTTTCTCGTGGCAAGTCTGATGAATTACACAGCATTTAATTTAGTCTTCATTCTGTGCTCTGAATTACTTTAAGCAGGCAGGCATGCATTTTTCTGTTGTTTCTGCCTGATTTTAGCGACTCCAGGGCTGTGCTGGTGCTGCAACTGTCTGCTCTTGTCTGCAAACTGTGGGGACCCTTCAGCAACCCCTGCAGCGCAGAGGCGGTGCATTTCGGGGTGTGCTCCCACCTCCTGCCTTCCAGACCACGGGGCTGACCAGAGCATGGAGCATCCTCCACTCCTGGCCACCTTTCCCTAGAAAGCACAGCACAGGGGTGCAGATGAGGGACCCACAAATCTCCCTGCGAGCAGAAGCTCTTGGCCCCACCGATGGGCTGTGCCTTTACATTTTACTCAGTGGTAATAAAATAAAGACCATCGTAACATCAGCTCAGGAAGTCATGACTTTAAGCCACAGTACCAAACCCACGCCTCCATGCCTTTCTCCCACAAGGATGCTGTCCGTGTCTGATCAGGAACCTTGTTTATGACCAGCCCTTGTGGGTTTTGCAGCACCTGATTGTGGAGTTCAACTCTAGTCATTAAAAAGTAAAAAAAAAAAAAAAAAAAAAAAAAAAAATCCTTGATATGCTAATTCTGAGACTAATCTGGAAACAACAGAGATTTGAATTGTAACGCGGATAAGGTTTGAGCTGAAGTCATCATGCAGTCTGGCTGAGCTGTGCTACGCAGGAAACTTGTTAAAAATCTCAATACCAGGATTATGGTGTGCATAAAAAATTCAGTTTCAGTACTCTTAAAACTCTCTCTCTCCCACATATCCAGCTTCAGATCCCAAAGGCACAAGAGCAGCTTTTACACACCCTAAAATTTGGAAAAAAAAATTAATTAAATTTAAAAAATTAAATTAAAAACTCATTATTTTATTATGAAGTGGGCAGTTAATAAGAAAATCCTAAACCAGATTTATCAGCTAAAGGCTCTTCTTTATGAAACTTCATTATAGGGGCCTGAATTGAAACATGCTCTTCTATACACATTTCACCAAAAAAATACAGGTCAGGCTTGTGAAGTACATTTTGCTCACTTAGAAGCTTAATGCTGTCACGCCATTTTTGTCAGTCTGGCTCACATGTAAATTGGGAAAAATGCATTTTCAAGGTTTTGTTCAAAACAGTGCAGTTATTTTCTGCTTTGGGCTTTGAAGAAAGAGAAAGACATTTGAGACCTGACATTCCAACAGATTAAATAATTTCACCTGCTTTTAAGGAAATTTTTTATTTTACAGAACTTACACAGGCAGGAAATTTGGACACAAATGGCCACAAGGTCACTTCAGAAGTGTTCGTAGTTACATGCCTAACTGCGAGCACAGGGAATTGAGCACGCTGGCTACTCCTGTATGGCTGCAAGTCTCTTCTCATACATATGAAGTATGTTCAGGTTCCTCCGTTGAAGCCAACACATTGCAGAGCCTGGGGAAGAACGGTGCTGGTTATCCAGCTCATCCCCCACAGGGTGCCCACCATGCACAGGGTTCACTGCCAGCCCTCCTGTCTTGAAGCTTCTCCAAAGCTCAGCAGGTATCACAGAGCTAGGACGCAACACAAAGGGGAGACCAAAAGACTGATCTGGGCTGACCGAATGGACTTGTCAAGTAGCACATGAATTCATGATGTTCTCACGATCCCGACCCAACCCAGACGCTCCAGCACCAGTTTTATGCCCACAAGACACAGGCAACTCACATAACCTGTAGTGCTGCTGCTAAAGGGAAGCATAGGGCTGTCAGCTGTTGTCAAGCACTGATGCATCTGTGCAAAAATGTTTTATTATATAAATGTACGCATTTTTTAAGAATGCGCCTGTTGTAGGCAGTTCCAGCTGTTTTAAAATCTATGCCTTTATTTAAAAGATAGCATTGCTAATTACACCTGACAATCAAATAGTCTGCAGAAAGGTATCAGCTACCTTTTCTTACTGTTCATTCTTCAGGCAAGAAACAAAAGTATGTTAGGCAAGAAAGCAAATTAAATGTTCAAAGGATTCTTGTCTAAAACTTGAAAATAAAAGGCTGTGCTATCAGATCAGAATTTTAACATATACTGTTTCCATTGGCTCCTGAGATGATAAAATCTTTTATGGTTGAGTATAACCATTGTTAAAGGTCACTGTTGCAAAGGCTACATCATTTAGATGAGTTGAGATCCCATTTTGGATAAATTCACAATTTTTCTTCCTAACAAGGAGATAGTATCAGGATTTGAATGTACAAGAGTGCTGGGTTACAGATTAAAGGCTTTTGTGTTCTGGAAACCACACTATGCCAGATTTCATGAGTTTCAGTGAGACATGCAAGTCCCCAAAGTCAAGTAGGTTGATTAAAGTGGTTCTTTATAGCCTTTGAAATACAGATAAAGTACAACTTTCCTACACGGGGTTAATGTACTTTTTTTTTTTTTTCCTTGACAAGGCTATATGCCTTTCCAAGGACTTAATTTTAATCTCCTTTTAAACCTTTCATAAGAATGTTGTAAAAAGCTCCTTTGTATTGTAATGCATTTTTATAAAATATCTAAATTTCTGTGCAAACTTCGAGCCTCATTCCGTAAGATATATTTATCTGGAAATGGCTATCTTGCAGCAGAGTAGTGTCTTGTGTCATCATTTCTCTGGCATCTTTTCAGACTGTCACGAGAATTTAACATCTGATAATGAAGAAAATTAGTGCTCATTGTCAGACATGAACTTTTTTTTTTTTAATATCCTTTTACTATTGCGTGCTCTTGTCTCTGAACTCCTGGCATGTACTCGAAGAGTCTTTGAACCAAGGTGAATGCTAGACCTGCACGTTCCTTCCTCATGCCAGAGATGCTGAAATGAGAGGGTTTTCATCTGCTGCTTCTGAAAGAAAGGATATTGCTTTCTTCTCCTCTGTTACTGCATTGTCTTCATATTCAAAGAGTAAATCTTGTAATTTAATTCAAAACTAGTCATTACTCATGATTTTGAAAAAATAACGCCTGTAAAGAAAAAGCCTAAAGCCAATGGTTGCTGTCAGCTGCAGGCACAAGGTGGATGCTGTCTGCACCCCATCATAGGATCACATTAGAAGTGTGAAAGTTTAGGGCTCACTTTTGTGTTTCTAACTCCTTTTGTTCTTCTTTTTTAAGATCTGTCATCCAGTGTTCTTGTAGAACCTTTCGGTAAGCAAGCCTGGCCCTGCCACGCCATGTGTAGAACCTTGCCCCCAGGTTAGAGAGCTCCTTTGCAGGCATGGGGGGCATTTTAGTGGCAGGAACTGCTGAAGACGAAGGCAGAACTTCCAAACGTTGGTGAGCTGGTTGTCATGCCCTCGGCTGGATGAGGCTGACTCTTGCCAGACCACGACAAGCCAGTGCCTACAGCCTCTGCAGTTCATTTCTGATTGAGCTCTGTGACAGCTGGGCTTTATACCAGTGGAGCAAAACTGCGAGCTGGCAGGAGTGCATTGGGCTTTATAGATAATGTTTGGGGAAACATTTGCCACATGGCATATCACTGGTCTGAAGTTATCTATGTGTGCGTGGATTGACTGTGGAGTAGACCCAAATGAGCATGGAGTTTAACCAGGGATGTTGCAGTGCAGGGTCTGCTGTGGGCATGAACCTGAAAAGATCAATGGCAAACACCGGCTTGCTGCCTCTGAAATGCAGAGCTGGGCACACTGGGCTGCTTCAGAAAACCCAGACTTCAGTACTTAGAAGATGATCATCATTCAGGAGCACACAAGAGTAATTCTTTAATGGAATGTGATTAAGAAATTCACATTTCAAAATCAATTTTCATGCAAAGTATGGTTGACTGTATGTATCAGATCAATTTTTCAGAATACAGAGTTTCAAGTGCATTTGTTGTCTCTGGTGCACCATGGTCAAGGTGGAGCAAGAACCTGGAGTTCGGTATATTGCTGTCACAGAAACTGATAGCCCAATGCGACTGTGCAGCGTAGATTGGGCAGGATAACTTGCAGACCTAGTACAGTCATCCATACAGCAAACAATATTGGAAATTAAAGGTCAGAGAATTGATAGCTAGGCTTAAGAAAACAGCAATTAGGCATCTAGGAAGAAAAGCTAAATTACCAGTAGTAGGAGTAGGAAAAGAAAAAAAAAAAAAAAAAAAGAAAAAAGGATTATTGATCTAAATATCAAGTTGGCAGATACACAGAGTACAATCTAGAGGTTTTTTACACCTCTGGGCTTATTCAACCCCCACAATAAAAAATGCAGGCCTATAAAGATGGAATAAGAAGCAATCAATTAGGTTGGCATTTGCTTGTTTCCGTGCTGCAGCTGGGCAGGCACATCACAATTAATGATTTATTAGGAGATTTTTGCCTTTTTTTCCATTTTACACAGATTGCTGCAACCAGACTGCAGTGGCTTATTAATTTGCGTGCTATTCAAGCGTCTTTGTTAAATATCATGTGGAAAAGGTAAACATTTGGCTCACACGCCAACACTTCAATGGGAGTATGTCACAGTTTATGGAGGCAAATGCAGCCTGGCATGCAGCTCTGGGCGCTGGGTTCCCCAGCTGCACCTTGTGAAGGTCCCTCAGGTCCTCAGGGCTTGCTGTGTTATGGGGTGGCCCAGCAGCAGAAGGCTGTGAGAGAGGGATACCCCATGCCACATGCCCAACGTGTGCTTGTGCCCTCTCCTTTGGGCTTCTCTCTACCTAGAGGACCCAGAGAGAAGTAATACTTTGTGGTAATTATAGCTGTCCAGGGAAGGACTCTGAATCTTAGATGAGAATGAAGATGCCCTTATTCTTCTAAGTGAACCCATAGCTATAGGTGACAAAACACTCTATGCTTCTACACGATCCAGATTTCATAATCTGCTTCTGCCTACAACAAATTTTGTGTCGTCATTAGCAAACGCAACAAAAATCTTTTTTGCAGCTGCTCATATGGACAAGTCAGTGCTTTCACAGCTCTTTATCAAAAACACCTAGGAAAAAGTATGAACACTGGAAAAAAAAGGAACTCCCTTTAGAAGAAAGCCTGAATAATTATCTCTGTATTCGTCCATCTCAATTCAACACCTTCCTAGGAGTGGCTGCAGTGAGCTAATTGGTTTTACTCTGCTGTGCATGGCTTCACAGCCCAGGCTCCAGATTTATAGCACGAAGTCAAGTCACTGTGTGAATTCATCATTTGTCCCCCCACATCAATCCCTGTCTCTTCCTGAGTGATACTGGTCTGCATGTTTATATGCTGTCAAACACCTTGTGAGACAAAAGACAACCTCAGGAATTAAACAATTTTAGTAGAATCTGATGCAACCAGAATATCAGAATGAATTATTACCTTTTCAGCAAGACATGAGTTCAGACAGGCCAGCTCTAGAGGAATGAGAGAAAGACTTATGCCAGCACATGCTTTTATTGTAAAAGGGAGAAAAAGACACTACAGAATTTAAGAGTTTAAAAGCATACCAAGTTCAGAACAAATTCTTATCTCAGAAGGGAAACAGAGTGTGTAACAATCAGCCATAGAAATCCTTGTGAATAGTCTTAAAAAAAGCACTCTGGAAATTAAGGACTTCAAATGCAACAATTGAAAGTGAAGCCAAATGAATTACAGGGGAATATGAGTAAATGCTACAAGTATAGGTCAAGTGGTGTTTTATCAATCTTGTGTTTACTCCAGCAGCTCCTGCATTGCCCATTGTTTTACCTTGTTTGAACAGATATGCTTCTCTTTATTTAAAATCAATTGTAATCTTATGAAAGAAAACTTACAGCAGAGGGAATGCTGTAAAGCAGCACAGTGAAAGATGGCATTGTTCATTATCCTAAATTACTCCAGGGTAGGGAGGGAATGATATTAAAGAAGTGTGGGTAGCTCTGAGCTGCCATCCTTCCTTTAGCAAATGTAATTTAATGCCATTACTTAATTTTATTAACGGTAAAGACAATTGTGGACAACGCATGTTACAGCATTTACTTACACTAATGATAGTGAGGGAGTGTTAGCAGGAGGAAAGATGGGCTACGTTTTCGGATTCCCAGTAGCTGCTGATCCAAAGATGATTAAAAGTTGTTCTTTGTGGTGCATCTCTCCACAATTTGCTTCTTGACCTGCATAGCTTTGGATGGGTCTTTTGATTCTAGAGTAGGTATTGTCATCAGAAAAATATTCGGCTTTATGAGCATAATAGACAATATTTACCCTTAGCGCTGAATAGAACTAAAAGAACTAACTAATGCCTAGTAGGCATTACAACTGGATCAGCTCCTGGATTCCTCAGTATATGCAGAGCATTTTGATCTTTACACTAATAGGAAAGCATTGCAGAGGACTGTGATCTTCCTCTAGGCTTTATATTGAGATGTTCTTGTGTACTTTTTTTTTTTTGTAAGTCCTATATTTAAAATATGTCTTTACTATACTGCTACAGGCCAAAAACACGTGTTGTGATGGCTTTTACAAAAAGCTGCTGTAAAATCTGGTGGCAATTCTGTGGTATTTTTCCAGGTGACCCGAACTCATTGGCGACACCTGTATTATGATCTACTACAGGTGTTCAGCAGCCTGCAAGTCTGGTCCTCTTACATGTCTTAGATAGAGCTTTTAGCTTGCTCTTAATGAATTAATCCTCTTTGGTTCTGCAAGGCTTAAGCCTGGTAGTGGTGGACAAAGAACTGTGGGCCAAGGTCAGAGATTTGAGATAGATGCACAGAGTGCTAAAATCCTTTGAAATTAGAATAAATATCATACCTTGATGTTAGCAGTGCTGTCATCTCCTAGAAGAGACTTGAGGCTCATCAGCTTGTCGTTGCTGGCATGCGGTACAACATAAACTTCACATAATAGGCAATAACTAGTGTGGATTTAGTAAGAGACAATCCTACTTAACTAATCTCCTTGAGTTCTGTTGAGCAGGATTCAGTAGAAAAAATGGTAATAGGAGTGTACATCTGACATAATCTAATGGATTTTTCAAAAGGCTTTTGATAAATTTCCATATAAATTTTCCCCTGCTTAAGCTGTGTGCCACAGAGAAATTGGGCAAGAGAATGGGTAAAGAACCAGTGAAATCATGGGAAATAAAGAGGCAAGAAGAACTGTAGCATGTGCTGGAACTAGAATTATCTCGCAGCTTCCCACTGTTCTTCCCCACCACTCAGCATGGCTGGAAAGAGATGCCATCTGCATTCGCTAACAAAAACTTGTTTAGGACAGGTGCATACCAGAAAAGAGGGCAAAATGCCATTCAAGATACCACTAAAGGGCAAATTTAAATCTACATTAACATAGGGCAGATTGAATATTTTTCCTGGCAGAAGTGCAATAATGTATACTAAATATAAGCACACATAGCTGAAGGACTCCAAAGGATGGGTATGGGTTAGTACTGGAAAGGGACTCTTGTGCTAACAAAGGAATGATTTATTATCATTTACATAACCTGGCATTTGTGTGCACCAAAGGCCAGATTTTCAAAATGCTCTGCTCCTGCAGTTTGGGGCCAGGCTTTCAGTTGCAGACTCAGAGCCAGCCGCTCCCATCATTTCCCCAGTGTTTAATTTGCCATATGTCAATCAGAGTGTTGATTTGCAAGTGCTGATAATAGGCAATGTTGAGGAATGAGCACATTTGAAAATTTGGGAATGTGTCTTACTGGCAGCTTCTGAGCCCCAAACACTGGAAGTATTTGCAGAGCAGGATCCCTGATCAACCATATGATAAATCAAGGACTGGAAAGCAGAAAAGAATGCAGCTAATGCATCAGGATATGCCTGAGCTGGACATGCTCCATGAAAATCAGTGCTAAATGAGAGAATTAAGCACCAGGAAAGGCTGTGGCAAAATCACAAGAAACACTTCAAATAATGAGACAAAAATCAAATCAAGTGCAAGAAAGAAAGAAAATGAAATAAAATCGCTGAAGAAGCAAATGCCATGACGGGAATCTGAGTGAGGCAAAATACCTTGTTTTAAAAGGACATAGTCATCGTGGAAACAGCACATTTTAGTCTGCCATTTTACCCTCTATTGAGAATTAACTCTCCAATTGCTGTAAATGAATGACAGTGTGGGAACATTTTTGTTTTGCTTCAAGAATTTGCTAAAATGTGGGCAGTGGCTGGGTGATAGCGGGTTTGTTCTACTTTGTGCTAAAAAGTGAGGCTAGAATTAAAAAGGTTTGGGAAAATATTCAAAGAAAAACAATATGCAAAGCAGAGGTGAGAAAGGGACACGTTGCTCACTGTGGTCCTTTTCATGGGACTGATGTCCTTGTTGGTGTGCTGGTTAAGGGGATGTAGCCACGAGGACTGACAGAAGGGTCCCACCGTGACTGCTCCTATCTTTTATTTCCAGTATTCAGGGGAAGTTCCTGAGAACAGAGTGGAGGTTGTGGTTGCAAATTTGACGGTGATGGACCGGGACCAGCCTCACTCCCCCAACTGGAATGCCATCTACCGCATCATCAGCGGGGACCCCTCTGGGCACTTCACCATCCGGACAGACCCTGTCACCAATGAAGGCATGGTAACCGTTGTGAAGGTAAGTGGAAAGCCAAAGCAAAGACACATTTATCACCCTTTAAGCTCACTAAGGCCAAAAGGACTGCCAGAGGCCTGCAGTTATTTCACGATTTCCCTACCTAGGAGCACGAGTGCTTCAAGCTGTTGTTCACCCGCTCCCTCTGTGCAGGTGTCCTGAATTCTTTTGCTTTGAGCTATGCCAATGATTCTGGGTTTCTCCCTCCATAAGCCTTCATAAACTCTCACATGCCAAAGGCAGCTGCCAGCATCAGAGCCTGACCTGCTCCTTTTTGAGCTCTGGAAGTGGGACTGGTGCCTGGGCTGTCCAGTCCTGCCCTGCTTGGCAGTTTGGGGCAGAAGCTGTGATTCTCCTTTCTGAGCCAGAAATTTTCCAGCTACCTGTGAAGCACTGGGTAGCACTTCACTGCAGGGGATCGGCCAACTGATCTGTGGGGAGTACAGAAGGCATTTCAGGAGAAGAGAATTTCTTATTAACAGAAGGGAAGGAGAGAGAAGATTTTCCTCTGAGCCATTCAGAAAAGAAATAAAAAAATAAAAATATATATGCTGGAGAAATGTTCCTTCCCTAGTATCAAGCAATAAACACACAGTGTGGACCACATCCTCAGTGAAGGCTGCTCCACATGTCAGATCATCAGAGGATCTTGTCCAAAGGCCCTGAGAAATAGGACTGTAAATATTCATTACCCTTTCTTTCCTCCATCCATTTCCTTCCACTTTAGGAGATCACAGACCCTCCAGGTATTTCCACAAGTATCAAATTCTGTTTCTTTTCTTGCCTCCAGAGAACATGCCTTTATCATCATTTGAGAGTTTGCTCCCCACTCGGTTACTGAGACCAGCAGCCCAGGCAATGAATGCTTCTGCAGTAATTACACACAGTCAGAAACTAACCAGGTTCATTCAGCGTTCCCTGAATCTCTTCCCAGATAAGATGCCTATGGATGCTCCCACTGACTACGAAGAAAGTGAAGGCATCACGAGTAGGCTGCTGTGATCAGCAGGGCCTTGCACTGCAAGCGCCGTGCGCTGCTCCTGAGATGGATAATACATACTGGGATGGACAAAGGCTGCATCTTCTGACAAGCCTGGCCTTATCTAACAGGAAGTTGTAATCAACTACTTAGGATGGAACACTGATGTTCAGTGAGCATCCTGATCAAGGAATACCTCCCTGTTGAAAAAAAGAGCCCCACTCCCTTGTGGCTAATAAGTTGCAGTCATTCTTACTCCTTACAGTTTGGGTATGAGAAAAAATGACACCAGGGAAATGCCAATGAGGTTACACTGGTGGGAAAGTGTGAGCTTCTGAGTTTGTCCTGCTCCCTGGCCCCTAGGCTATGTGTGTGTGTCTGCAGATGCCACTTCGCTAAAACTTTAAGGAAGACATCATCTTACCTGCTAGATGGTATTTCAGCAGGGTTCTTGTATTTATCACTCTGTATTGCTCTGTAATGACATTTGACAGCCTTATCTGATGCAGCGTTACAAAACATCTTCAGGCCTAGCAGCATTTCTGGACATGCATGTGTATGGATGCATTTATGCATCTAAGTATGCACATATCCATATGTATGTATTTGCTGCTTAAACAGAAAACATTCAACAAAGTAAAATGGAACAATTTAACTTTTGTTGACATCAGCAGTCAGTCTGAAATCAAAATGCCAACACTATGACTGAAAGCAGGGGAGGACTCCTTAGACTTAATCTAGTAAAGTGTCACAACTGTAGTTTAAAGCCACATCAAAGTGAAGAACAGGGGATTTACAAGATCATCGCTGCCACACAAGAACTTTTGCATAATGAAGCGTCCCTTATTCAGAACTTGCAAGCAAAAAGCAGGGCAGATTTGTCAAGGCACCACTGATGCTGGTGTTGACTTTCCACTGCTGTGTAACCCACAGTGATCACAATGCAAAGAACCACCCGAAAATCCCATCTTGTCAAGCTGAGCTCAGAGCTTGAAATTGCATTGAATGTCTTCACTGTATAACCTCACCTTATCCCCCTGGCTGCCCAGAGTTTCTTCCCCTTATCAAACCAAGAGTTTTTTTGGTGTATTTTCAGCAAGGAGAATAAGTGAAAATGCTTGTGATTAAATTTTCATGGTGAAGAAGGGAAGACTCTTAGGATTCCCCCTTCTTCTCTGAAATATTTTGTTCTCCGTTAATAAGTGAATATGCTTAAAGGTTAGGGGAATGTATGCACACCAAACTGGGTGGCCAGCCAGAGCTTGTTCTTTGTGGCATGGGAGCAGTCTCTTGCTGTTTTGATCCCTTGTATAGGCTGAAAACACAGGTAATAACACAGTCCCCATGACTGCAAGCAAAATGGGTTGTGTTTAGGCTGCAGCAGTGGCAGACACAGTGCAGAGAAGGGCATGTTGTGGAGAAAAACACCCTTCCAGCAGCAGTTCGGGGCCAGAAATGCTTCCAGACCAACAAGCCCCTTGGAGTTCACACGATGCTCATGATGGCCGTTTTGCAGCTTCTCTTAGCAAAACCTCATCTGCTGCTCCAGTCCAAGCACCAAAAGCGTAGCATTTCCTTTTTCTGTTCATGCCTTTTCTAAACCATTTCAATATCTGTGCAAGACCCTAATCTTCAAAGAAAGCCTTGATCAAGGAGAGAGTAACTTCGCACACAGCTGAGACATCGCAGAGTCTGGAAACAATCTCCAAGAGCAGCAGTGGCTGCCCTGTGGCAGCCAGCTGAGTAAAATGTTATTATAAACTCTGCATGGATCAGAGCTGTGAATTTATAATGGAGATGCTTCCAAAGCTTCAGTTATTATTTGCTTCAACAATAACATAAGGCAAATTTGTTCCCTTTAGTTAAAAGTACCTTGAGTAAAGGAAGACACGTGGCAAGCCCTCGGCTTCACTCTGCTGCATCTGGATATGAGATGGGCGTGAAGGAGGGGAATTACAGGCAAATGTTGCAGAGAAAAGAAAAGATGTGAAACGGGACCCTGCTGGGTGCAGCAGGGAGGGAGGCACATAGGCTGTCCCGTGCAGACAAGTGTAAGACACAGTGCCACCATGGGCCGGCATGGGGTGCAGATGCCTCCATGACAGTCAGTGGGTGGGTGTTATGGGGTGAATCCAGTCCCTGTGCTGCGTTTCTGCATCCCTGGTTTTGGACTTCTCAGAAAAGAAGTAAAAGAGGCTGCTCAGATCAGCCCCTGGGTGCTGCCCAGCCCGCCCCAGCCGAACCCCTGCAGGGACTGGGTGCAGACTGTGGGCAGGGTTAGCAAACAGGCCAAAAAAAAAAAAAAAAAAGAAAAGAAAAAAGAAAGAATGGAGGAATATAAATTAGAGGCGCATGAAAGAAATTGAGGAAATGCATTAGTCAGATTGTTTCAAGGCTGTGAATAGTGTTGAAATGGGAACTTTTAGCATGCATCTTTTTTGAATGTGGTAGAAGTCCATGAATCAGTGCTGGTGGGTGTATTGGGAATCTTTATGCTTCCTTTTATTTATTAAATGTTGGCCCTGCCTGTCAGGAAACCATTTAGCAATAGTTGCATTTGCACTTCAATTGAATAGAGATTCCACTGTTTTACCTTTTGCCCCTGAAATTTGTTTCTCTTGTAGCCTCCTATGATTTGATTTCTCTCCTGACAATACTGTATTTTAAACAGAACAGGGAAGCCAGCTCCTGCTGATGTAAATCAGGATCGCTGTACCAAAGTCAGTGTAACTGTGGCGCTTTACACCAGTGAGGGTACGCCTTGCAGACTCAGCACTGAGGAGATGTTACGCTTCTAAATTTGTAAATTACAGCAAAGCATTTTTTAAGAAGCAGAGGTGTGATCCTGCATAACTCAAGCATCCCTGGCAGATGATTAGTGACTTCCCTCATAATAATTAGTGGGATGGGTTAGAAATTATTATTATACTGCAGTTCAGTCAGTTGTGCCAGCAAAAGCTTTTCACTCCTTCTGGCTCCTAAGGCACATCACCTTTATGTGCATTTTGAAGGAAATCTGTGGCCACCCAACAAGGGTGCAAGCCTGCAGGCAACCTCCAGAGATCACAAGGCAAAAGAACGAGAGGTCCCACTGGAGGGGCCACCTGAGCAGCAGGACCAGGCATGGTTCCTTACAGCTCAACAGTTGCTTATAATCTTACTGAAGAGGAAAAATGAAAAGCACTTAAGGCTCATGGGTCCACCGAGACTGTCCTGGCTACTTAGTCAGCAGCTTTAAGTGCTAACAGAACCGTTAAGTACTGGTCGGGTTGCTCTGACCAGGCTCTGCCTGTTGGTTTTATGGCAACCCTCGGTGGATTTGTTCATCCAGTGCTAAACTAGCACTGGCAGCTTCTGGTCTGGGAACCACGGAGCACTGGAGCAAAACACAAAGCAAATCCTCCCTGGTGTTTGCAATTTTTACTTTGTGGGTTTTTAACTATTTGGTCCCCCAAATACTGGAAGGCCAAATCCTCACTGGATTGAACCCGTTCAAAAGAACTGGGCTCAGAAGGAAATGAGATGAGGCAATGACTTTGATATCACCCGCCATCTAAATCTTGCAGCTTTCGGCCAGAAGGTAGAATTTGATCTCTGCTTGGCTCAATTCTTGCTTGTTTGATTGTTTTAGGCAGTCGATTACGAGATGAACAGAGCTTTCATGCTGACAGTGATGGTATCAAACCAAGCTCCCCTGGCTAGTGGAATCCAGATGTCCTTCCAGTCAACAGCAGGAGTCACCATTTCAGTTACAGACGTCAACGAAGCGCCGTATTTCCCAACGAACCACAAGCTAATCAGACTGGAGGAAGGGGTGCCCACAGGGACGGTCCTGACAACGTTTTCCGCTGTGGATCCCGATCGCTTCATGCAGCAAGCAGTAAGGTGGGAGACCAGGCAGCCACAGGAGTTCATGTACACGAGGGTGAATTTCAGCAGGAGCTGAAATCAAATTTGTGAACTAACTGATGTGGTATCAGTTAAATACCTGGAAGGTACTTGCCGCCCCAGTTGAGTGCTCACAGAACACCCCACAAACTGGTAAACACCCGATCCTCCCTCTAAGAGCCAGGCTCTGGTCCAGGAGGGCAGGCAGAATGGGATCCTGTGTTACCAGATGCCAAAGGGACAGTTCTCAGCTTCCCGTGAAACCAGTCACTAGCAGGGGTCCCCGTGCTGTGACAAAGACAGGGATTAGGGCTGCATTGTATTAAATGTTTTTTTCTCTGCCTTGTCATAAATTTGTTGACCTATGTTGATTTTGCACTTCATAAACACAATATGGGAAAAGACAGCTTTGTTATTTCTGTTTTACAGAGGGGAAACTGAGGCACAGAAGGGGCTAGGGCTAGATTTCCACATGCAATGACTGGGATTTTTCATTATGTCTGGTGTTGCTTATGGATGCTTTAGCTTCAGCCTGGCTTTAAAAGCACAGTGTGAGCATACTATGTTACCACAGCAGAGGCCTCTTAAACTTATGTCAGTTGTGACATTTTGTGTCAGGAAGAGTTTGAAATATTTCACTTGCCACAGCACTGTCTGGTCTAGAAAATGATTGTTTATTCACTGCTTCGTCTTGTTGTCTTTAGACAGGTATTGCGACTTCTAAGGAGAGAGACCCTCCTAACTAACAAGCCAGTTTTTCTTTTATTCTTGAAATATTGGCCTTTGAAGGGTCTTTATTTCCCTGATGCCTGTAGTAAGTCTGGTGCTTCACAGGAGAGAGCAGTTCGTTTCTGGCTGAATGCTCCCCTGATCGGTCTGTAACCCCAAACGTGGTGGTCGGTCTGTAACCCCAAACGAGCATCCACCATTTCAGGGGAGAGGACTGGCTCTGCTGAGCCCTTCCAGGGATCGCACAGTGCCTGTGCAGGCTCTTGTAAGACTTGCTGTAAATACGAACAGCAAATTACTTGAGCTGATCTTTCCTAAAGCTCCCAGGACACATGTTTTGTGAATCCGGGAGCGCTTTGTTTCCAAACAAAAGCACAGTCTCTCTTACCCTCTTTTCATCAGGGCAGCCTGATGCCAACGCTTTGCAAGAGGCAGCAGGATGCTGCTAGGAACCCGTAGCTACCCAAAGGTACTTTGTTTTTCCTTCGTCATTGGCACTGGTAAACTAGGAAAAAAAAGATACCCTAAAAGCTAAGCCTATGGATCCATGGTGAGCAGTTCTCAGAGAGCTGGTCCAGCTGTTATAGCCTTGCACACTGTTTTCAGAGCTGTGCTTTAAATAGTCTTTGATAAAGTAGAGTGTTTTCAAATACAAGGTAAGGAAGCAGGAGCATCTCCAGTAAGGCACAGCTTGGCATGGCCAATGTCACACCTCAAGTTATCCTCATTAGCCACAGATGCATTCACAAAGCCATCTTTGAAACTGGATCCCTGGTCATTTAGCAGTGAAAGGGCAAGAGACTTACAGCGATGATATTAAAAAGAAATGAAAACATCCCAAAGAGTCTAGCTCCATGAAATATAATTCTTTCCTTTGGCAGGGGCTTGTGCAGCTGTGCTGTTGCTTTCCTGCTCACATGGATTCACACAGCTCAAGTTTCACTTTGAGTTTCAGCTTCAAACGGCCCATTTCTGGAAATGGTTACTCACCAGCAGCTGGAGGTTCTCCTGCTTGCGTATCTAAAGACAAAAAAAAAAAAAAAAAAATTAATATCAAACTATCAGCAGGTCTGAGTTACTCATAAAATAAGCTCATCTTTTGTGTGCTTATTTCAGTGATTTATAGCATGGCCATTTATTACCTTCCAGTTGAACCACAGGTGATAAGTGTGCATCTCAACTCAAGCCTTATAAAACAGAGGTAGAAATCCAAAACAAGGAAGCAAATAGAAGCAATAAAGCAAACAAATGAGAAAGGTAAACAGAATATGTTGGTCCAGAAAGTAGCTTGTCTCTGTGGGCAAGAATCACCAACATCCTCTCCATTCCCTGGTCCCACAAAAGGCTTCTCTTTGTGCTTTTGGACTTTGTTGATCCTGAGATCACTGGTGTCAAATAAGGACTCTGTTTTCATGCGTCTATTCTTGCTCATAGCCCATGTCGCTGCCCATGGGGGGCACTCTTACTAATGTGTCCCTTGGCCCTTCCAGCCATCTCCTTGTTGCTGCTCTCTGCAGACCTCCCTTGTGCATAGCATCACCTCACCTCACCTCACCTGCTGTTTCAAAGCCATATAAAATATTTCAGGAGAGACTTCACCCTTTGGTCCATGCCTTAATAGAGCTGTGAGTTCCCATTATACTCCTGAGGATGTGATTCTGATACGAAGGAGTGGCGTGGCCAAAGCAATGTTTAACACATCTGAAAACTGCCGTTCTTCCCAAGTGGTATTTCCCAACCTGTTGTTTATTTGTGAGCGGCAGAAAACAGGAAAGTCTGTGGATTTAGAGCACAAGCTATTTTAGGAAGAGCAATATAAGAGAAAGAGCAGGAACCTGTCCTCTAACTCAGGCAAACATATGCAGTGGTCATTGCAGACCCCATTTCTTCTTGGCTGCAGAGTCCTCAGGCAACATCCACTCCCAGCTGGAGGAAGCTGGCGTGTAAGTGGCACTTAGCAGAAAGGAAAACCTTTAAAATGAAAGAAATAGAAAAATTGAATAATTGTAGAGGTCAAAAACCGGATACTCAATTAGCATTTTGTTTGTCAACAAAACCAGTTATCTAAAGGTCCTTTGAATCATGGGTCAAGAGTCCAGAAAAACCTTATTTCAAGCAATATTAAGGATATGTCAGTGAAAAGACTGCCATGTATTTATTTCCTTTCTCTGTAGATACTCTAAGCTGTCAGATCCTGCAAACTGGCTGAACATTAATGCCACAAATGGTCAGATCACTACCGCTGCTGTCCTTGATCGAGAGTCAGACTACATTAAGAATAATGTCTACGAGGCCACATTCTTGGCGGCTGACAACGGTGAGCCCAGGCTTCACATTGTTCATGCTTCAATAAGACTCTAATGTGATGCATTAAGAGAAATGATGCCCTGACAGAGTTGTCAGTATAAGTTATCTTTTTCCCAGGTTTTTATGGTCAAAAATGTGAAAGTGGGACGGGAAATTGCTGTAGTAAATTAAATGTGCACAGTATACAGAGAGTGTTATTAAGGGAAAGGGAGGGCAAATGGAAAATCGATTTGGGGAGTTCAGTGTAGTGGTGTAGCCTGAACTTAAAAAAATATCAAAGGGATGTGATCTCCAAGGGCTGTTGAACACACCGGTCCTGGTAATCGTCCCGAAGGCACTGATCAGAGCATTCAGGAAGCCTTCCATCGGGAAACCAGAAATAATTGCAGGGGATGGCAGGAGGGTATTAAAAATAAGCCAATCCATTGAAGTGCTGTGGCTTTCATGAAAGGTGTCTGTCTGTCATTAGAGCTAATCTCTCTGTCTGTTACCATTTCTGAAATGTCCAGCCATCATCAGAGCATCTGGATGCTGGTGTACTTTATTATCAAAATCACCGAGACCAATACAGATCTTCTCACGGAGAAGTCAAGGCTTGATTTTCTCTACTCATTAAAGATCACACAGCACTTTTGGCCAAATTAGCACTGTGAACCTCAGCACTGGCCTCACTCAAGGGCAAGCAGTCCACTGCTGCTGCAGCATCTTCCCTGGGCAAGCAGAAGGCCTTCTTACCCCTCTCCCACCCTCACCTTTACCCTCGGGGTCCTGGGTGCTCAAACTGAATCTGAGTCATGCTTCAGCAACAAAATTAGGTCTAGGTTTGGCTGTGGGCACTACCTAAGTGTGTTGTTCATACCCTGTAGGTGCTTTCAGGCTGTTTTCTGTGTTGGCTGTTGCCATCCCTCAGGCTAGTGGATTCTGTGTCTGCTATAAGTAGATATCGGGATGCTTTCAGGGCTAACAAAATCTTGGTTGTTTGGGATTTTCCAGCTTCATTGCATCCCGAGACACAGGGGCGAGGCAAAGTTATGGAAGAGTTTGGGTGCTGAGCAGCAGTACCAAGCAGCAAATTTTACTCCACCTTGGTGCCATCAGTGGTAGGGCTGGTGTGGTCCCATCCTAACCTTCCTCCCTGTGAAGGCAGATGGGGCAGTGAAATCCAAAATAGCCCCACGAGTTCTGGCAGCGTTTGTCTGCAAGATTCCCAGGACAAAATGAATCAAACAAGTTGGCTGAGGCTATACATAAAAGCAGTGGTAGAGCTTGAACCCATCAAACTAATCCTCAGCATCCGACCTTGCAAAGCAAGGGCACTTAGTACAAGGTGACGTGGAGTTAACCCCTTTCCCTGGATTTGGTGCTGATGCATCTCAGCATCAGCATCTCTACATCCATCATTCAGCAGCTCAGAAAGTGAGGACCTAGATAAATCTCTTATTCTGAAAAATTAATCTATCACTGGTATATTGCAGCTGTTAAAATGCACATAAAGCAACACCTTATTTAAAATTCTGTCTGGAGTGCTGAGGATAACAGCAAAAGTTTCATCTAGACTAATAAACTGTTTTCACATCTCTCCCAAGTTCCAGCTTCTCCGGCATCATGTACTCATCAAAGAAAGGCTTTGGTTTGGGTGTTTTGGTGGGGATTTTTCTTTCTTTCTTTCTTGCAGCAGCAGCATCTTGTTTCCTTAAGTTCTTTTTGCTGTTTGCAGTATGTGATAAATAAGCAGTTTAGCAAAATACTCCCTGGAATACAGCAGTTAAGTGTAGATGTAGCGGTGTGTTGTGGTGGTATGTTCCCTTTAAGAAAAAAAAAATACTCTCATTACTATTTCAATCTTAATTCCAGGCAATGAACCAGTTTCTTCACTGAAGCCAGTAGTGCTGTGCTAGTTTACACCTCTTGGGCATAAAGTCCAAGGATCCTTTGTAATACATCAGGACCTGCTCTGTCCACACCTTTGCTCTCTCGACATAAGACAGCTGAAATTATACAAAATGTTACATGGTTTGCAATTATTGGACATAAAAATTTTGCTTTTTTTAATTTTTATTTTTCACAAACCTGCCCCAGAACTGCACTCAGGAACACAAAGAACCAAAAATACCCAGAACAGAGCAATACCCAAATACCCACACAAAACTGCATTTGTGTGTGAAGAGATCGTAGGGTGTTTCAGCCACATCCAAGTTCGTGTCTCTCAGGACTGCTAGTTTGCGTACAACCTATCTCAGAAGCTGTGGGTGTGTGGGGGCCTTGCATTCATCCCAGAAGATACTCTCGGTAACATGAAAACAGCGCAATCACTTTTCTTGGTCCCAGAAGTCTCTTTTCTTGTTCAGCCCCGGTATCCTGGTGAGCTGTCTGTCTCTCCAGAAACTTTCAAGGCTGATCAAAGACATTGTTTTAGAGGGAGACCTACCCAGTGCTTACAAGATGAAAGGGTGAGATCAATGAGTGAAGAGCTAATGCAGGAATCATGAAAGAAGGATTTCCAGGGCTCCTTCCGAGTTTTCAAGGCTCCCTTAAAAAAAGGAAGCAGAAAGGAGAGGAATATAGGCAGGAAAGCCCACGGATGCAGAAGCAATGTTTGAAAGTCTAGTGAGGGGATGGTTTGTGTAGCTTTGTATCCAGCACTGGGAGGAAGAGCCAGAGTTGAAAATAAAACTTAAAAAAAGAATTGCTGAAGGAAAGCTGCCTGGGAAGGGAGGCAGTGGGCAAGCCTGAACCGAGCTGCTGGATGTATGCATGGGGAGAAAATATAAAAATACCACACCATTTCTGGAAAGGCTCTTCTTTCATGCCGGGGAGGGCATTACTTTGTGTAACTGGTCACCAGTCAGGCAAATGTGGCTCTTCACCAGCAAGAGGTTGGAGGACCACAACTGTTGTGCTGTGGCATCCCCGGTGGTTGGGACAAATGTAGAGAGGCTGAAGAACCCTACACTGGGATGTACTCTTGCTGCCATGGGTTAGTAGCAGCCCAGCATGTTTGGTGATGGTTGGCTCACTCTGTAGGCTTTGAGCAAGGACCTTTCACTACAGCTAGGACTGACCATGGGACGGGCTGTAGAGCTGGACTTCCTTTGAAGCAGTGTAGTAGTCTGCTAATCTACAAACTGGCTAGCCAGTGCCACAGTAAATGTTGACTAAAGGATTACACTATGTATTTTTTTCTTCCAAGCCCTCTTCTACCTCCTTTTAGCTATTTTTTCAGATTTTTTTTTCTTTTTCAGAGCAGCAGTTACCAAAATTTACACTAACAGTCTGGCGTCACCTCCTTGTATTTTTAGAATTTGACTAAAGACATTGCTGTAGGCTATAAATCTGCAGAGCTGAACCTCCACGTTCTGCTAGAGCAAAAAAACAGCACCATTAGGAGGCTTGGGGAAGTTTTAATAACGCCTCTTAAAGCAAGGGACCATGAAAGTGCAGCATGTCCCTAGTAAGGTCCAAGGAGGGAGGGAGAAAATCCTGATTTATCAAAACTGGAAGGCAGAGAGGGGGCTGGTCCGTGGTGTTGTTGTACCCGCTGCTTCCCAGGTGATGGTCATCGGTCGTTGTTCGGCTCTGCCTCTCCCGCTCAGGTATACCCCCAGCCAGCGGCACTGGCACTCTGCAGATCTACCTAATCGACATCAACGATAACGCTCCTGAGCTCCTGCCAAAGGAAGCACAGATCTGTGAAAAGCCAAACCTGAATGTCATCAACATAACAGCCGCAGATGCTGACATCGATCCAAACGTTGGGCCCTTTGTCTTCGAGCTGCCAAGTGTGCCATCTGCGGTGAGGAAGAACTGGACCATAACACGGCTGAATGGTAAATGGGGCAGGCAATCCTGAGGACATTTGGACTCTGATTTGCTAATGAGGCCACGTGTGGTTTCAAACTTCCAAACTTTCCTACTTTTTTATCTGATTTTTATTTTTTAAAGCACATTATAGCTGACATTATAGACAAGATAGTTAATCAGAAATGATTTGTATCAGACCTGCAGCATAACTCTAAGAGCCTTGGCACTTGGCTTTTTTTAATGCAGTTCATAATTATGAATGGTTATCAGTACTGAACAGAGTATAAATCATCCATAATGGCCAAGGGGAAAAAAGCTATTATCAGTCTTCCTTATGTTCCAGTGTAATTGTCATAAGCCACAATCAGGATCAATGTTCATTTCTCTGACCATAATTGCATAAAGGCAGCCTTTTAATTTACCATGGAACCAGGAGGGCTAGGTAAGTGTGAAGATTACCAGTATGTGAAGGATTTTTATATTGCAGCATGCAACCACAATTGGCCCTAATTGCTTCTCTGATTGGTAGTTTCAGCAGAGGATTGAAAACATCCTGGAGCCCGAGGGCTGGTTTAGTCTTCAGAGCTGCTCCCTCTCGCTGAGGTCTGACACCTTCTGCCAGGCTTGTGCCCTCACCGTTTGGGGCTGAGCCCCCAGCTCTGGTGCTGCAATGGGAGGGAACACGAGGAGGATTACATGGCTGAGCATGTCCTCGATGGGTTTGGGGTTTCCCAAAAGCCCCAGGGAGGGAGGGTGGGCGAGCAGAGAGCCTGCAGAGAGGCCAGGTGCAGCCCAGACCAGGGGACCACCACTCGTGCTTCATTTTTGGCATTTCCTCCCATTTTAAATGCATGCAGTTGGGTTTGCAAATGGCACCAAGGTATGTTAGTGTGGTGGTGGAGACACGCGTTATTTTACAAAGCACAGGCTGACTGCTGACCCGAGCGTTGGGGCAGACATCTGAAGCTGCCCAGCCCAGCTGTGGTATTGGCAGCCTCTTCTTCTCCGTAGACTGCTCCGACAGAGGAGCGCTGCCCGTGTGAGTACGGCTGCAGGGCTACCCCAGTGTCTGCCATCTGTCTGTCTGTCTCGGTTTCTCCAGGCGATTACGCCCAGCTCAGCTTACGAATCATGTACCTGGAAGCCGGTGTGTACGATGTGCCGATCATCGTGACGGACTCGGGAAACCCCCCCCTGTACAACACATCTGTGATCAAAGTGAAGGTGTGCCCGTGTGATGAGAACGGCGACTGCACCACCATCGGGGCAGTAGCTGCAGCGGGACTCGGCACAGGAGCCATCATTGCCATCCTGATCTGCATCATTATTTTACTAAGTAAGTGCCACAGGGGGTGACACTGCTGGGAAATGTCACATTTCCCATCCTGTTCCCCTTGGTCCCATTATATGCTTTATTTTTCACAAGCTCCATGAAAAGGGCAGAACTGTGAGCTCTGTGCTGTGGGTGGGGATTCATTTATCTGCATTCGAACCTC
This sequence comes from Oxyura jamaicensis, assembly GCF_011077185.1. NCBI lineage: Eukaryota > Metazoa > Chordata > Aves > Anseriformes > Anatidae > Oxyura > Oxyura jamaicensis. The sequence goes on from NC_048912.1 coordinate 12,255,587, forward strand.
CTTCAGTGCAGTGTCAGCAAAGTGAAAGCCGGAGCATGGACTGCGTGTGCCAGACTTCTCTTTCTAGGACTTCCAGGAGCTTTACAAACATTCACTGCATCTGACAACATCCTGTAGGTAGTGAGTATGATGCGATTCTCCACGTTCTGCAGAAAAAAAGTTGAATGACTTGTCCCAAATCCTGTGGCAGAATGCCTCACAGCTCTTGGGGTGCTGCCTGTCCCTGTCTGGCTGTGGATTTACTGGTTCCCAGTTCCAGATGCACCACTTATGGGAGTCCACCTGGTCCCTGCCAGAGCCAGTGCACAGATGTGATTTTCCAGTTGTTCAATCCAAAGAGAAAAAAGAAGGGTAGTTATTCCCATTGCCTGTAAAATTGCAAGGATTTGGAGAATCAAGGTGGATTGTGTTTGCAGAGGAAGGATCTCCCTGGTTTGTGGGGAGCACTCAAGGGCTGGGGGTGCTGTAAGCCAAGGCACAGCCCTCCCGATTGCCCAGCAATGCTATTAGTCCCGGGCTTTCATGAGCATTGCCAATAGCCATGTGTGTGCACATTTAAAAATAAAAATGATATCATTATAACTTCAAGCAGGAGTTGGCACAGTAGGGATAGATAAAAATGAGCGCTGAAATGAACAATGAGGTAAATATTCATCAAGAAGCACAGGATGAAACCATGGGACTCCCATTAAAGCTAATGGGAGTTATGGTGTTAAATCACATTTAATTTTTACCCCCAATGTGTTTAAACAGAGAACAGACAGAGCAACGTATGCTACAAATGTCACCTAATGCAGATACGATATGGTACATTAAGAGAATGGGTCATCTCTGGGCAAACATCCGCCCTCCTGGGCCAGCGATGGAATACACAGCCATATCATTGATTTACCCTACCAGTCTGGAGAGGGAGCAGCAAAGCTGGTGCCTGTGGCTGTGCAGCCCCCCACTCTTCACCCAGCCCATCCGAGCAGGTGCAAACATCCCCGTGCACAGCTCTGATGCACACTTTCTGCCCTTCCTTGGACGTGGGGTCCGAGCAGCCAAACGTTTGAGGATGTCCCTTCACCATGCACGTTTGTTGTGAATGCAGGCACCTACAATTACACACCTTGAAAAAGTAGTGGCATTCATCAGTTCCCAACACATTTTCTACACCAGGGCATGCAGGCATGCTTCAGCCTATGCACTGATGCCTTGCAGGCTTCACCACCCCATGGAAGATCAGTTCCTAACTCTGAATTCATGGAGGATGAGGGCACGGGAAAAGTTTGCACCACAAGTCCCAGAGGCGATAAAACACAGGACTTCTTTTTGCTTCTCTCGTTTAAATCCAGTCCTAAAATATGATTTAAGCAGTTGAAAATCCTATTGACTGAAATTAACATCAGCTGAAGGACGTTTGATTTAAGAGATTCCTCTTTTCATTCGCAGATACATTATCCCTTTTTAAATTATGGGTTTTATTACAAAAGCTTATTTTTACATTCATTGTAATTCTAATTGACTTTTTTTTATCTTCAAGAGCTGCAAAGCACTGTATCAGTGATGAAAAATGTAATTTGCGATGAGCGGAGTTTTTCAGCTACATCCTTCTAGTGTTTTGCCTCCTTTGTATCTATTTTATATCGTGACCTCGGAACAAAAGCCTGCAAAAAGGCAGATAGGGTTTTTTTTTTGTGCTATTTGTCCATTTTAGAGTCAGCAGGTCAAAGTTTGATGGCTTTAAAAGAAAGGAGCAGCAAGGGGACAGATCTGAGGTTGCTCAGGTGAAGGAAGTTTCTGCCTTTACCTTTGCTCAAAGGTTTTTTCTTCTTCCTAATACCTGATGTATTAGCTGCACGAATAACACATTTAGGAGAAGAGCAATGCAATAAAAAATTGTGAAGGGTGAAGACAATAGATTTCAAGAAAAACTACATGCAGAGTGAAAATGGGTCTAACAGCAGTAATAGCACTTCCCATTCTGCAGAGTGAATAAAAGGAAGGAGAGTGCACTACATCCGCTATTGACACTTTGAAGGTCTTGGTTTTTTTCAAGGTAGCTGTAAAGGCGTTAATGGCACAGTTTTTTCCACAAGTGCATGAAAAAGTAGCATTTGAAAAAAAAGAAAGAAAAAAAAAAAACTGGTAACCATTATAATATTGTCTTTGTGGACTAGGCAGGTATCTTGTTGTGAGAGACTTGAAAAGGAAAGACGAGAAAAGGACTTCAATAGTCTGCTAAATAGCTGAGGTTTTATATTGCAGATAAGAGTTACATTTTCTTTCCTTTTCTTTTTTGTCTCTTGAATAGATCTAGGATAAGCATTAAAGAAATGCTGAACTATCTGAAAACAATTCTGTTAGCTAGCAGGCAAGGATGGCAGCCAGTTGGCACACAATGGCGGTAATTAGCTGTCCAGTCCTCTTCTGCTCTCTTCGGTGAATTCCTGTCGGGTATAAACACTTCGGTGCTGGGAGGAAAAACTCAGATCCACCTAACCCACCTCCCCCTGCAGCGGGGGCCGCCGACTGGGCTGCCCGCCCAAGAGGCCTCGAGCTGCTCTCCTCTGCTTGCCCTCCGTGCTCCAGGAGGAGGCAAAGGGAAACAAAATATGGGATGGTAGAAAAACAGCAGCTGCTTGTTCTCCTCATACAGCTAAAAGCACAATAGAAGTCTGAGATCGCCCATCCTGCTTGGGTTTCCTTGTGGTGGCTGCATTGATTTGGCATGGCTGAGGTTAACCCAGGTGAGATGAAGGCAAGCCACCCATTCCCACCTGCACTGTCCGTCCGTCTCTCCCTTCTCCTGCTGATTGCCACCATCACAGCTCACACGGGGAACAGAGGGGAAAGCAGACACCAGGAGGAGTAGCTGCAGTTTTTGTTGCATTTCTCGCAGCTGCTGAGGATGAGGATGAAAGCTAGTGTCTCAACAAGTTCTTGAAGAAGACAAGGTCTGGATGATTTACGTAAGTGGAAAGTTAAGTTCCCAAAGCAACTTATATGGAGAAAGTCTTAGGGAGCCCACAGCCTCTGGGCCGTGGCCATCTGAAGAAGGCAAAGCTGTTAGGGTAAAGCTGTTTAAGCTGGGAAAACTTTCTCATGATGCAAGAACTCTTCCTTTCTTTCTGTTACTGTACTGAGAGATTAGCCAGGGCCTGGCATGCAAATGCTGATGGCTGAAGAGGTTTGCTGAGTGATACCAGGTTTGCTCTGCCTTCTGCAAAGCTGAAAGGGTTTCCCGTAATCTTAGATCTGCTTTGCAAGTTGATGGTCAAATTCATATGCTCATGCCTGGCTAATATGATTTTAGAAGTTTAGAAAGCCACCCTCACTTACCAAAGAAGAATGTCAGTGAGTATAAATTGAATTACATGACCCAGTGTTATCCAGCTTCCCCCAAATCAGTCTTCCTTAGCAAACTACAGACAGCTCAGCAGAACGACTGCCAAGGCCAGGGCTCACAACCCAAGCTGACATCAGTGTGCCACACTGGCAAGACCACCACTATTGAAAAGGTGTGCTTCATTTGCTTGTACCTGTTTGCTTCTCAGCAGCTCTGCAACTCTCTTCCCTTTGTTTTTATTTTATGCTTCTTGTAGAAAACTCAGGATTTAGATCAAATGTCTTCAGAAAGCTGCTGTTTTCACACTTGCCGTTTGCTTTTCCTTTGATTGTGTGTTTTACTTCTGATAAACATCAGCTCAATCAGCATTCGTGATGGAGCTTAAAGAACTGTTTGGAGTAGAGGCCTGTCATAGTATTTACAGCTCTCACTGATCTCTCCCTTATAAATTAGAACATGCAAGAGGATAACATTTTTTTCCTCTTACTAGCAGTCAGTGAAGTTTCTCCCCCAGACTCGTCGGGCCTGCAATCTACACTGTAAGTTGCGCCATATGCAGTTCATTCAACATTTGTTTGGCACACGCTGACACATACAGAGGATTCTTGCATGGGAGATTATTCAAAACATCATTAGCCTTTAACGTCAGTGTATGCTTTGTCTTCATAAAATGGGGCTGCTACTCCAGAAGGGGTATTTATTCCCTCTCCTGGTGGCTTCATAAACCCGGAGGACGTGCCCCTCAGCTAGCAGCCAGCCTCCTCCACAGCAGAAGAGCACAGGCGAGGTGTTAGGAGGTGCCACCATGCTCTGACCCATGCAGCCTGGGACATCCTGGCTCACCCAGCTCCTTCACTCTTACAGCCATGGTGCTGCTCTTCGTGGTGTGGATGAAACGCCGTGAGAAGGAGCGCCACACCAAGCAGCTCCTGATCGACCCTGAGGATGACGTGAGGGACAACATCCTGAAGTACGACGAAGAGGGAGGTGGAGAAGAAGATCAGGTGAGAGGTCTTGGTCAGAGTAGCTGTGCTATCTGTACTCTCAAAAAGGGCAGAAACCACATCATTTTCACTATTGTATTTGCAAAGGGCTGTGTCCCCCCTTGTTTATGCCCAGGCAGCTTTATTGGCTTTCCCAGCATGGCACGGGCATCGGTGAGAGCCACCTTAAGTCCAGGGCTTTCAGCATGTTTCTGGGACGTACTCCTCTGCAAGCAGGACCATGCCAGGAGCACAGTGCCACATGGATTTTGCTATCCCCAGCCCAGCTTCCTGGGGATGGATTATAAATCAATCCATAGACATTCACGTTCGAACAATATTTCAGCTATTTTGGCCATTAAAGTCATGTATTTTCCCTTACCCCTTCAGAGATCTCAGGAAAACCAACTACCAGCTGCCGCCCACCCCAGCCCTGTGGCTGGAGGCACTTCCCTCAGTATGATTGAGCACAGAGGTTTTTTTGACTTCCTACTGTATTTTCTTAATTGTCCCTGTGCCTGTAATTTCTTTTAATTTCTGGACATAGTTTGTGAGAAATGTCTAAATACATTTGGGGATTTTCCTTCTCACCACAGAGCTTATAATGGCAAAGCTTTGCTGGGGGACAGAGCCCTCAGCCACGTCTGCCCAAACGCGTCAGCTCTTCTGCAGCAGCTTCTTATTACAGACAGCGCTGCTGATGTGGCATGTAGATATCCCTGGCCTGCTCTCTGGGGATGTGCTGTCCCTCTGCTAAGGATGTATTTCCTTGGCTAAAATTCCAAAGTTTGCCCTCTGATGTTTAGGTCACTGTTTTTTTATTTTATTCCTACCTGACAGAAGAGCCCAGGACACTCTCAAATGTTTTGTTCATGCAAACGATGTGTCTCTGCATCACGTCACAGCTTTATTTTTGCTTGCTAAAATGGGCCACGTGGTGTCCGGGAGTCCTGAGGTCAGTGGCTGGCGCTGACCGAGGCACCGCAGCACGTCCTGCCCTGGAGGTCCCCCAGCACCCGAGGGGACCTCGGAAGCAAGCGAGGGAGCCTGGTGAGAGCCATTGCAGGGATCCGAGGCAGGGACTTTGCCCAAAATTTGTAAAGTTCTTATTCAACAGAAAAATCCTTGCAATTAGCATTTCTTTTTTCTTGTCACTGACAAGATATTTATAAATATTGCTCCTGGAGATTCAATCATCCCCATCTGAGCACAAGAACAGTTTTACGAGTAGAACAAAGTACTGTTATAAACATTCAAACTCGCTGAAGTATCTGGTTTCAGGCAACTACACTGTAGGCTTAAATATTTTAGAAAGGATTCGTTAAAAATAACAGCAGAGGAAAAGCAGCAAAACACCATTACCTACATGAATACATTTTTAATGGAATATTACCTGGTTCTCGTTCCCTGATAGAAACCTATTCTGCTGGGATTTTGCACAAGCAGAAAGAACATAATTACTTTAAAAGGCCCACATGCATAAATGCAGTACACATTTTAATGTTTTTACTGCTGTACAAATGTAATTGCAATAATATGTCTACCAACACTATGTGTTTACATTATATTATGTATTTCATCCAAAATTTATGCACATATCTAGGCACATGCAAACCAAAGCTAATTTTTTATCCCAAAGATTTGGACACTGTGTTAAATATTCAAAAGGTATTTAAATATTTGATTTAACTTATGTTTTAAGATACAGTCTTACAAAGTCAATTTTATGAGCTACTCAGAGGTCAGGTTCATCTGTAATGATGGAGGTGCTACATACCCAGGAACAAGATTTGGCATTGAACTTGAGCTGAGAAAAGATTAGCCCCCTCAACTTCTTTGTATGTTGATGCGATGTCAGGAGCGTAGGTGATCTGAATGAAAAGCCCTTGGTTTCACTTCGTGCCTTTCCATTTGTCACAGGATTACGATTTAAGCCAGCTCCAGCAGCCAGAGACCATGGATCACGTGCTGAACAAGGCACCTGGAGTCAGAAGGGTGGATGAGAGGCCTATCGGTGCTGAACCGCAGTATCCTATAAGACCAGTAATCCCCCATCCCGGGGATATTGGTGACTTTATAAATGAGGTATGTTCTTGAGGGTGTCCTGTGTCACATCTTAAAAGCTTGAGCAGCCAGCTAGCATCAGCTGTGTAACATTTTCCTGGCTGCTTTATGGACCAAATGATGCTATTCCTCCCACGAGAAGTCTGATCAGAGCACGGGGAATGATTATGATGAGCAAAGGAAGCAGGACTTGGCCTAAGAAAGGCTCCAAGCCTATAAAAACCAAAGTGCAAAAAAAAAAAAAAAAAAAAAAAAAACTAGATTTCTGGCTTGTGGATATCAAAAACAATACACTTTCCAGCATCCAGGCAGTATAACCTGCTCCTGCTCTCCCTTTGATTGCTCTGAGTGCTGCAGTTGCTGTCAGTAAATACACTGCCTGGATGGGGACAGAGGAGGAATTTCCTTGCCATGTGGCCGGACAGACGGATGGTTTGCCTAAAGCCAGAGGTGCCTTTTGTGGCTCTGGACTTGCAATTATTTCATCAGTCTGTGTCTTCTCAATTTGGTCTAAAACCTCAAAGAGTTTGTAGAGCACAGATTCATCACAGATCAGAGAGGGTTTCCTTTTTTTTACGTTAGATTACTGTTCCTTTATCTACTTGTAAAAATATCTATCAACTTAGCATCTCACCTCATTTTTAGTTTTAAAATGAGTGATTGAGTGGTTACAAGCCAATCAATGCATTATTTCCTCTGAGACAAAAACCACCATCCATTCAGAAAAATAAATGTTATAGCGATTTACTTCTATTATTATATCAATTTCCTGCTGTGCTTTTTCTCATTTTCCTCCCTAAAATTCCTTCTTCCTTTGTTCCTGCCCATCCTTCACACTCACATTCATGCACATACGTGCACTTGAAGGCTCGCTCTCGTGCATGCTCTGGCTGCTGTTCACTGCAGTAAGACGGACTCCATCTCCCCACGCTGAGGCTGGAGTTTCTGGACGTGCAAGCACAGATCAGGTTTCTTTATTGCAGGTCTATTCCATGCGGCTTTTCCCGGCGTTGGTCTGCAGCAAAGCAATTCTTTTTCTCCATATCCCAAGGCCATTTCTGGTGCTGACCCAGACTGCTGCCCACACCACACTCGCTTAGCACAGGCTGGAGCAGCGATGGTTCCGAGCCCTCCCAGGACCCCCTGCCCAGGGTTTCACACCCTACATCTCTGCGTGACGCAGAGCAGAGGGCGCGTTGTGCCCCCATTTGCTCACAGCTTCAGGACCCACACGTGGGAACCACCCTCCTTTAGCTTTGCTGCAGGCATCCCAACCCTCCCAGCACCCTTCCCCAGCACCATCACCATGAAATATGGGCACTAACACCATCTGTTTGCCACCCCAAGGGCCTGCGTGCGGCGGACAACGACCCCACGGCCCCCCCCTACGATTCCCTGCTGGTCTTCGACTACGAGGGCAGCGGCTCCACCGCCGGCTCCGTCAGCTCCCTCAACTCCTCCAGCTCCGGGGACCAGGACTACGATTACCTTAACGACTGGGGCCCCAGGTTCAAGAAACTGGCGGACATGTACGGGGGAGGCGAGGAGGATTGAACTGACCTCACTTATTTAAAAAAAAAAAAAAAAGAGAGAGAGAAGAAGAAAATAAAAACAATTAAAAACAAACCCACAGACGACAATGTTAACGAAAAGAGCCGATGCAGAAGCAAGAACTGTACAGATGTGGCAGCTTTTTTAATTAATATCCCCTGCTGACTGTATTGTTATTTTTAGTGGTGATTTAGGAGGTTTATTTTTTTTTCCTTTTTCTTTTCATTTTTTTTTTTTAGAATATTGAGCTGTCTCGCATGAACACTTGTCTCTGCTGCAGGTTTTTTTGTTTTTGTTTTTGTTTTTTTTTTTAATGTCAGCTGGGATATTGCTCGTTTATCTGCTTTATGACTAAAGAGAGTGAAAGGCACTCTGTCTTAACTTGAATTTCTTAGAACAGAAGCACTGTTTTTAAAATATATATATATATATTTGAAAGTGCCTTTTGGTGCATGTATCAGATTCCCTTCAATCTCAGGAGTGATGAAAACAAATATACAACCATCCTGGGCAGCACTCCCTGTGACCCTAAGCCAGTTCTAGCTGGGAAGGAGTTAACAAAAAGGAACTGTGGAGATTGTTTCTTTTTTGCCTTTTTTTTTTTTTTTTAAGGGGGTGACTCACTCTGGGGTGGAGAGGATGGGGGGTGGGAGGGGGAGATGTTTTGAGTGGAAATCTTAACAGCCATCTTTAAGCCTCAGCAGGTGGTGAACTAGTCATCATGTTGTATATAATTCAGTGTTATCAGATGCAAAATACCGACTAGGGGGCTCTGCTGTAACCTGGTCACACTCAATGTAGCTGCATAGAACTATAGCATTGATAAAGCCTTTGGTTATTGCCACAGAACTCTCCAACAGCCCTTGCCTAAACCCTACAAGTAAATCGTGAAATGACCAAAGGCCCATTTGTTTGTTTTTATGCTATCGGCGTGTTTTGGCTCCCACGAGTGGTGTAAATACCAGCTGGGTTACGTGGTGCTGTCCCACGTCTCCGGTGGTGCCCATCAGCACGAAGCCGATGCTCTTTGCCTCTCACGCGTCGCTGCCCCGCTGAGGGCTGGGGCGCTCGAGGGGCAGGAGCTGGCGATCAGCACTTTTGCCATCCGTAAGTATGGAGCTAGCCTAGAACGATATAAATGCCTTGGAGCATCAGTAGCCAAAGCTCAACAGCATCATGTAACTCAGCTAATGTGTGTCCTTTATATTCGATGGGTAGGCGCTGCTATCTGTAGTAAATGTTTTTTTTGGGGAAGAAGTGCAACGAGGGCCTGTTAAGTATCTTGTGGTTAATATGCTCGAGCATTGCCAAGCAAGCAAGAGGTTTTGCAGCATCCAGGCATAATTCAACATCAGTATTATAAATGGTAGCATACTACCTAGTTTATATGTAGGGTCAGTTTAACCAATAACAAATAGTTATTAGCTTTTTTTATTACATTTTTCCTTTACTGATTTGGACTAGTGGGTTTCTGTCTAATATTTGTAAAATGATTTAGACTGCATGGATGTGTAATATAAACCACATTTAACGGATTATGAGCCACTTAATTAATGTGCTATGAAATCTTGGATTACCTGTGTTTTATATTCTGCAGACGATTTTGCAGTGGGTTCGCTAAAAATTGTAAAAGTGCTTAGATATATTTTCATTTAAATCCAAGAACGTGCACAGTACTGGAAGGTGATTATCCAGGGGATAATCATGCTTTTTTGATATCTTGATTAATTCTCAAGTTGAATGCTAAGAGTTAAACGGGGGGGGCGGGGGGAGCGAGCGCGTGCACGCGAGAGAGCGCGAGAATGAGAAGAAGAGAGCTTGCGGTAACGAGTGGACGTTGTTTCAGAGGGTATACTAGGCTGCAAGATCGTCTCTATAGATTTTTGAAATGCTCCTAGTGCATTTTATATTTCACTGTATCATATTTTCTATAAAATGCAATTTCTGTAAATTAACGAGCATTTGAAATGTGTCTTGTATGAAGTGGAATGTGGTAAAAGTCTGCCCGAGGGGACTCAAAACGTTACCAGTATGTTATTAATTACCGAGGATGCGATCTTCCTTTTTCTCTTGGTCGGTCAGTTAGCTGTCCGGTCACTTTGTCCTTTCACTGCCCAGAGAGCAAACACACGCTCAGATGAGTTTCTGGAGGAGCCTCGGGGGCGATAGATGGCTCAGCCCCGGCAGACCCAGGAGCGGTGGCCGCAGCCAGGCAAGGACACGGCTGCGAGCAGCACGCAGCCCATCCCCATGAAGCACGGCCTTTGCAGGTTTCTATTCCAGAGCTGGGTGCCCGGTTGTATCATGTAACCACCATGAAGGTCTTGGCCTGCTTCTGCCATGAGTCTTCCCCTCCTCCTGGCCACCCTCGTCTCCCCCAGCCTCCAGCAGGCCTGGCAGCTCCCAGCCTCCAGCTGCTGGGCTCCCCCGAGCCTCTGGTCTCCCCTCCTGCTGCTTCAGGCCTTCCCCTTGTCTGCAGGCCGGCACCAACTGGGGTGTGCTCTTTGTCTGAAGCCACCCAGCCACAGCAGCAGCATAATAAATAATATTTCCCCAGTCGCAGCCATGCTCGGTGCCTGTCGCTGTAACCTCACCACCAGGTGAAGGAGGTGGATGGAGGTTGGGACGAGCCGATAGCACCCGCTTCCCACAGTGCTGCCGGCCTGGATGCTGAGCCATGCGGGCACCCAGCTATACCAGCAGGAGCTGAACGTGGGCTGCAGAGCACCTGGTGCTTGATGCTTGGCATGCTGTTGGCCAGGGCGATGGCCTACAGGTCGTGGTGTGTGCCCAGGGGCCTTACCCAGGGCTGCAGCGGGCAGCCGCCCCCCTAGCACGGCAAACAGGAGCAGCTCCCTCCCCAGCCAGGAGGGAGACGCTGTCAGACTTCAGCTTGTCTAAACAGTTCAGGATTTTAAGAACATTTTATGCAACCTAAGTCAAACAAAACTGTCGGAGTGATTAAAAATAAATCAGCCTGCTTCCATTGGAAACTTTTCTTAAAAAATCAGCGGATATTTTTCTGCAGCATTTGCAATCCAGCCATTCCAACCCCATAAGCCTATAAATCAAACCAACTAGTTCATTATCTTTTGACCCAGTTCTGCTCAGTCTCCCTCCGTAGGACTTCCTCCTGCTCCTCCTCCCGCACCCTCCACCACTCACCTTCGCAGTCCCCCAAGCGTGGCCGCAGGGTCCGGCCCCTTTCCTCGCAATGGAACAGGCAGAAGGTAAGCGAGCAGCACATTGAGCAATGAAAATAGATCACTTTTTGCAAAGTTTTTGCTTGTTAATATTAATTACGCTTTATAACCAGCTAAGATAATGCAGTTTACATTAATCTGAGGGGTCCCGTGGAAGAAGTGGCATTGACATTCGCGGCTGGAGCTGACTGCAGCTTACCAGGAGCCGAGGTGGGGAAACACCAACTTTCCCTAAACTTACAGTTTTTTTTACAGGCCATAAAGGGTTATTCTCTGATTAAATAAATCGAAGCATTGACTTCAAGAAACTAATGAAATAAGCAGTGCCCACACATTGGAGCCCCCACTTTTTGCCCACCATGAGGCGGTGGGGGAAAGAGCACTGGTTTCAGACAGATGGAGGTGAGCCCACCCTCAAAATAGCATTTTTACACCCAATTTCCCCCCCATACCACGCACCATTGCCAGGAGCCAGTACCATGGCTCTCAGCAGTGTCTAGGGGACGGGGACAGGGATGGGGACAGGGACAGTGATGCCTCGTGTGGCTCCTACCTCCTCGGCATGAAGCTTGCCCGTCTCTGAGCCAGGACAATCCATGTCCTATGTCTCTTCTGTGCCCACAGCCACCTGGGGCACGGCCCCAGTCTGATCATTCTGCAGCCTGTAGAAAGGGAGAAGCATCCGTCAAGGAAATGCTTTGCAAGGCAACAAGGAAATTCAGCAGGTAATTAATGACAGTAAATAGGCAAGTCTGTTATCGGTGTCCTACGTGCTACTCATAGTTCTGCTTAGAGTTTTGCATTTTCCTGTTCGTTTGTTTGTTTTTTCCTGTTTTTTTGCTGGACCAGACGATGCCATTGATGGTTGTTGGGGGTGGCGGGGAGCTCACGCCCGTGCAGCAGGCACCTGAGCCTCTGTGGCTGGGCTTTTGGGGACACTCGGGTCCAAATTCACCCTCCAGCAGTAAGGGGGCTGTAGGAGGTGGCTGCGTCACCTGCACCCACTTTACATAGGGCCAACGTCCAGGCGTTGGAGAACTGTAACGGGCAGGGCAGGCAGGGTCTGTACAACACAATATGCCAAGATTGCGACTTTGTTTAGTCTCAAGAAACATATTAAGGTAAAAGTCGGGACTTTTATTTGTGATGTCTTTTGAAGCTCTTCATTGTAAGTGTGAAAAAAAATGGGGGGAATGCTGTGTAATGATGAACATGATGTTTAAAACAGCAGCTAGACAACGTAGGTGTCTCCCACACAAAGTTAACTCAGTTTCATGGGGAAAAAATCAAAGTTATCTCAAGTACACACAAACCCCATGCCCAACTGCTCACCATGATGTGTACATAATGTAGTTAGTGCTTGAAGCTACAAATCAAATAGGTGAAAAAAACAACGATGACATATAGATGTATAATTGGAGCACTTTCTTTTAATTATGATTTTGCATGTTTCCTTTAACGATGGAGAAGCTGTGTAGCAGCCCGCATGACTGTGGTTGTTCTCGAGGAAGACTTCTGCTGTTCTGCTGTATTCACGCTGAAGCGCAAAAGCAGTTTGCGTCCGTTAACCGAGTTCAAAAACCATTTTTTGTAACCGTCAACAGCACAAATATTTTGTATTGTTGTTTGTACCATTTTTGTACCAAAATCAAAAGAGGGAAAAAACAATAGGGAAGAAAGTAAATGTTTTCAATGTGTTTTTAGTGCCACTGCAATCTTGGTTTCCAAACTGAGTAACAGCTTTGCTGATTTATTGTGTATCAAAGCTGAACTGGCGCACTGACGCCTGGCTCCAGTGTAATAAAAATAAAGTCCCCCTTTTGAATAGTCTCACTTGCTTTTTTTTTTTTTTTTTTTTTTTTTTTAAATTCCCTTTCACTCTCCCCCACGCCCATCCCATTGCATTTGCTGATGACAGACTTCCTCTTGCAGTGAAGCAATGAACTCAGTGGCCTGGCCGCAGGTTTGGGCATGGGCATCACTGGTATTTTCGGAGTCCCCGGGTGCTTCTGCACTTGTCTGGGGACTGGCAAGTTTGCATTCCTTAAAGCAAGGAGTGTGGCTTGCACACAGGGTGGTCATTTCGGCAATGACATCTCCTGCAGTGGTGGGCTGCGGGTCCCACGATGCTGCACACCTCTGAGCCTGTTTGGGAGCACAGGTGGTGGTGATTTCCTTTGCTCCTGTGACACCAGGCATTTGCATTTTAGCACCTTGAGACCACGTTAAGGGGCTGGGACAAGTGGCCTCTGCCTGCCCTCTCCATTCTCCACCATTTTCCCCATTTCATCACCCTGGGGTGAGTACGGGCCAGCAAGGACGAGCAGTTCCAGCATGGCACGGGGCTGTTGCAGGCAAGCACGTGGAAAGCGTTGTCTCATTTTAATAAACATTAAGATGAATACAAATCCTGTACGTAGCTATTTACTTCCCCCCAGAGTCAACTAAGAATATTTTATTGCTGGTTTTGCTAATTCTCAAGCTGTTCTGTTTCTTAGAATTATCTTTAACTACTGAATAATGCAAGACTGTTGCATCACAAATATTAGTTTCTGCTATCTGTGGAAGTCTGTGCTCTCATCATCCTGTTATTAGGCTCTTATCTGCCTGGAGAAAGTCTTGTTCCTAAAATGATTTAGCTGTATGCATAACTTTGACCATGAGAATAGCTTTACTAAGCTGATGGAAATGGCCACCCTCCTCTAAATCCCTTGACTTTGTACTATAATTAAAAATAATAACAATTATTATTAAATATATTATTATAGAGTATTGGGTTTGGGGACAGCTCTCCCAAGTCAGAGGCAGACATCAGATTTTGCAATAGATTTTTGTTCAGATCAAGCCAAAGCACACAGGGTTTTCGTGTATTTCTGCCCAATAAAAGAAATAAAAAACTTTTCTTTTCTAAAACCCTTGAGATATCGGGCCCTTTTTTCTCCAATTCTCTTTAAATCAAGGGCATTTTTTAAATCAAAGCCTGAGTTAATAGACACATTACACAGTTTTAGGTGACAACAAAACATCTACCCAAAACTCTAATGTAGTATCACTGTCAGAACAGACCCCAGGTCAGGACAGGTGGAGTGTCAGAAGGACGAAATGCCTCTTTTTAACCACTGGCCAAACTTTGTGTCAGGCAAACTTTCTCTGTTCGTGTGTGAGCCAGCGCATGTCAGCTGTGTGCTCTTACCTTGGCAGCCTCTTGGTATGCACATCGCTGATTTATTATTAATAATGATTATGATTATTATGATTCTTTTATTTTATTTGTGCAAAAATTCATATTGAAGGGGCACCCACGTGCAGCTGAGTGAGGTATCAACCCCCCAAGCAGGCAGGGTAAGAAGTGCTGCAGAGGAGCAAGGTGTGTGTGGGACACACGGGACACAGGACACATGGACACTGCTGGGAACCAGGCAGCTCCCCGTGCGGTGCCTTGCTCTGGCCCATTAAAATACCTCTGGCACGGCTCCTAAGGCCTCAGCAGCAGCAGCGACACACCACGTGCTCATGTTAGCCAGAGCAGCAGCAATTCTCTTAGTCATGGATAAACTGAAAGGAAATATGGAGACATGAGGTTAGCAAAGGGGAATGGGCCTCGCCATGCTGCCCATCAGCACGTCACTCCACTTGCTCGGGCGATGCTCACGATTTATTCACAACCAGCTCATTGCCCACGCCTGGCATATCCTGGGGGGCACAGAGCCAATGGCCCATCATGGACCTGAATTTCAGTGCAAGCAGAGGGTGCAGGGTGTGGAGGGGAGGCATTGGAGCCACGGAGCAGGGAGCAGGCCCCAATCTGGGCCACCCACACCAGTTTTCCACAGCAAATGCTTTCTCCTGATAGAGCTGTAGGAGCTCTTCTCTTCCCCCTCCCCTCTCACAATGATTAATGTACAGTTTCCCCGCACTCATCTCAGCACCACAGCGCAATCCATCTCACCCGCTTGTTGCCTCTCCCTCCCCACCTTCCCACCTTCTTTTTTAATGAGAAAATGTTTGTGTTTTTGCTACGATGCCTTTTTTTTTTTTTTTTTCCTGAGCAGGGAACCGGTGGTGGGCCAGTGGCTCTGAGCAATGGCCAAGGCCTCTGACCAATCTCACTGAGGCACCTGCCTTCCCTCACCTCCCACTCAGCCCAATTTGGATTTTTTTTCATGGTTTTGCAGAAATTCACCTGGGGAACAGTGTAGCCATGATGGGCACACATGGCACAGCCACCCAGGCTGCCATATAGCACACACCCAGACTGGTGCCAAGGACCTCACACAAAGGCCAGGGCTGAAAAGTAAAAACGAATGCGATGAAGTTGCTATTGATGGGCTTTTCCTGAAAGGCCGTGGCTTGCTCTCAGGTCTGCCTCCTGGTGCCATCATCCAGCCCCTCCAGATGGAGATAAGAGGTGTGGGAAGAGGGAAGCCTCGGCTGACATCTTTCATCTGCCTCTCAGAGGGGTATTTTTTAAGCCAGCCTAACCCAAGTGACCCCGAAGCTTTTTTTTGAAAACCCTGGAAGCTTTGGCGAGCTACACGCAGTTAAGGGGGCTGGATGGGGAAAAAAAAAACCTTGCTTCAAGCAAGGCCATGGGTTTGCGTTAATTATCATCCTGCTGGCTTCAGGCAGGGCCAGTTCCAGCTGCAGCAAGGAGGAAATCGTCCGTCCCTCCTGCATTGTCAGGGGAACACCGCCATGTCCAGCCTGAAGCACACAGTGCTCCTGCCCTGCGGCCAACAGCAGAACTGGGCATTGCACACATGGGTAGTAGTGGGAAAGGTCAAAAATAAGGCAGTTAGAGCTAGGGAGATTTCTTTAATGCCAGTGCAGGCTCATGCGATAAGTCAAATAACTGCAGGGAGCATCAGCATCAGCACAGGGCAGGACCTGTCCATGTGGGGATGGAGCAGCCAAAGGCTGCGTCCCCCTTCTGTGTGAGCAGCGTCTCAGCTCCTGTGTGTGGGATTTGGCTGCTCACAGCCAGCGACCAAGAGCCCTGCTCAGGCAGCAGGACCTGCAGCTCGTGCAGGAATTTAACCGAAAGCAGCAGCTGCCACCAAGAGCATTTGTAGTTATTAAATCGCTGGGTGCTTGCTTGCTGTTTGCACTGTTAAAAATCTGCCTCTAGATCTGGCCAAAAAAGAAAAATAATAATGGAGGGATCATTCTCTGTTGCTTGATGGCTGCTAAACCAAGCTGGGGCAGCTGCAGTGGCAATGCTGAGGCTGGGCAGAGACGAGCTGGCCATGCCGCATGGCACTTCAAAGAGCTCAAACTCACCACAGCAGCATCAGCACAGCCCCCCTGGTTTATGCTTACCCTTGCTTAGTTTTAGCCTCCCAACACTCACTTGCAAATATAAATCAATGGGTTAACACTCACCCTGTGTGCAGGAGCTGCTGTGTTGTTCAAAATAGCAGTTTTCCTCAGAGAGATTAAAGTCTCTTTCTATCTGTACTGGAAGGTGCCAGAAGTGGATTGTCAAAAATCCCTGCGAAGCTGCAGGAGGAATAAGGAAGAATCCAATCTCTGTCAATATTTCCATTCTTAATAAACCAGATTTATAATATCCGAGGCCACATGGAAGCTTTATCACTGAGTACATAGTGGCCGCGCCATTAACCTGTGCTATCTATAGCTAACTCATTACTTTATGAAGTACTTTGAGTTACCTTAGAGTACAAAAGGTGACATAACTAATCCTCTTCTGTGAAAAACATATTGATTGGAATTTAACTGCCAGGTAATACAAAGAGCATGTAAAACCCTCTGCAAAAATGCAGTTTTAGCGATCACACACAATACCCAGCCCCATCGGTACAAACCAAGGGTGTCGCTGCACAAACAAACACCAGCAAGCTCCATCCCCAGCAATGGCAGAGCCAAAACTCAAGGCAGAGCCAGACCAGGTGTGTTGCATTATCCCAGACCAAATTTAAGCAACATGCACCTGAAGCATCCACTCCCAGCACTGAGCAGTGTTGCTGAACAAATCCTTTGCTTTAGGGGTTTGACATCCCAGCCTGGGGCTTCACAGAACAGCCCAAGTGAGGATTCCTGCAACATCCAACATCCCATAAAGCTTTTCCCAGCCAGGGGGTAAAACAGTGCCAGGCACTGCTGGAGATGTGTCATGCTGATAAGGGCCGGTACATTTTATATACAGACGACACTGTGGGTAACAGCCCCAGCCTTCCTGAGCGTGCACTGCATCGGACGTGCCTGCAATGAGGTTGCTGAGCCAGGCACCGCTCAGCTGGGGCACCAGGAGGTGCAAATCAGACCTGTAACTGTACTCGTTGAGGTGACGGCTAACTGGCCTGTCAGCCAGCCATTCCCCAGCCGAGGCCCCTGCACCGAGCGTGCAGGCTGCTGTACAGGGATGCATTTATCATCTGGGCTCTCCTTTCACACCGCACCTCGAGAAGGAGCAAGTACCTTGCTTTAATATAGCGCTATTGATCCTGAGAGCTTCAAACAATAACCAGCACATGATCAGAATGCAGTGTTTTCCAGGAACTGAGACTGAGTTGCTCTCACTGTTTTGCAGGGACAGAGAGGGATCCTGATGGGAGCCCGGCAGGGCCAGAGGATGGGCAGCACCCTGGGCAGGAGGTTGCCAGCCCAGGCAGTGAGCAGGAGCCCAGCCCCAGCCTCAGACAGAAAGCAAAGTGTGCCACGAAGGCAAGACATCGCACTGCTGTAGTACTGTATAAAATATTTAACTTTTGAGTACATTATCAAAGTGGTTTCTTTTGCCATTACATTTGTGCCCTTGTAAAAGACGTGCCGCCAGGAGCAAGTACCCGTCCCAGAACAAGCAGACATCGCTTCAGCACAGTGGCCGTGCCAGCCCTGGGGGACCCAAAACAAGGCTGACACGAAATCTGCATTACCTCCTGCTCCCGAGGAGGGGACATCCCAGGGCCTGCGAGCAGGAGGTGCCACTGCCCCGCCTGCACGGCCACCACACGCGGGCGAGACATGCTCTGAAGTACATCAGAGCAGCGAAATGCGCTTGTACAGCAGGCTTTTTGTTAAAGTGCCTCCGATCAAAAGCATTTTAATGGCTTCACTCGAGGAAATGAGCAAATAGAAGGCACAGCTTCGCTGCACATATTCAGCCCTCCGCAAGCAGGTAGCCTCTCACTTCTGAGCCTTATAATAAATAGAAGAAGGACAATCTTTGTCTTGCTCGAATTAGCTTGCTAAATATTTCACTGAGCATCTTGGTGTTCCATTTGTCCCGGTCCTGTTCGCTGCTTGTCCCTCCTGCTTTTTCTCCCATGGCTGCGGCTGCAGAAGGGAGCCGGTGGCATAGAGGCAGTCTGCAGGGGCACAACGGGGGGAGCAGCTCAGCCAAGAACCAGTAAATGAGGCCTCGTGTAAATGGGAAACGGCACCCAGCCCCTGGGACAGCCCCGGCCGTGCCACCCGCTGCAGACTCCTTTGACTGGGCTCTCTCCTGCTGTAAGCCCACAGACTTCATCCCAGGCAGAAAAAGTCCCTTTCAAGAGCAAATGTTCATCACAACGATTAAGAACCACACAGATGAACAGTCAAAGGACTGAGGCCAGGCTCAGCCTGCCTTCTGCAGCGGTGTCTTAAGGCAGGGACCTCCAGGGTCACCTTTCCAAAGCACCCCACTAAAGCCAGACAAACAGTGCTGAGGCTCTTTGCTGCCCGAGCACGGAGCAGGGGGCAGCACAGGGTTGTATCCAGAAAGGGGATGCCCTTTTAGCAGGATTTCTTAAGAAGCAGCAGCCTTGCTCTGCCTGCATCCCCACGCCCCTGCCTTGCCTCGCTAAGCTCATGGATGGGGAGCAGCCAAATTGGCCGCAGTCGGAGAGGGAATTAAGTCACTGCACCTTTTGTGGAAAATAAAGGGCCAGAGCAGATCTCCGTCAGTGTTACCTCCTACAAATGCTTCATTCAAGGAGCAGCTGAAACAATTTATACACAAACAGGCAAAAAAAACCACCCTCTGTGGCAAAGAGACCTTAAATATGCCCTGAACAGGGAAAAAACTTCCAACAGGATTTGCAGCCAGCTAGAAGGCCCACGACTTTTCCTTGCTTTGGCATTTGTGAAACGGCTTCTTTCTTATGAGGTTATGGCCCAGAGCCTGGCAGTGTCCAACCAGGAGCACGGCTTGCCAAGACACCACCGGAGAAAGAAGCCAGGGCCCAGGGTTTCAAACGCACCGCGTGCGACAAACACCCCAGGGGCTCGCTCCTGTTGATGCTCATGAGACGGATCTACGAAGTCTCTGAGGGGCCGGGGCTCTGCTGTGCCAGATACCACACACACAGACCTCAGACTCTCTTCTTGAGTTGCAATGTAAAGTCTGTGTAGAAATGGCACATCAGAAGCAATCTTTGCCTGGGAATTCACTGCAGACCTCGAAACGTCCATTGTCCTGGCTGTGGGTTTTGTTCGGGGTTTATCCAGCTCTTCACAGAGCAAGTTCTGTCTGGGCAGGGCGCTGCCAAGGCTCCCAAGGAGCGTGCTCAGGGACTGATAGCGTAATCTCCCTGCCCAAGAAATGCAGTTTCCTGGTGAAGACAATGCAGCTGGCCCAGCCGGGGTAATCCTGCGCAGTCAGGACGGTGTGATGCTGCTGCTTGCAGACAGACGGTCTTCCAGACTGATTGCATTATAATTGAATCCATCCTTCAGCAATTTTAGCTCTCCAGATTGTTGTTATTTTACACCTCAGCAGAAGTTCACATGGAAAAAAAAAAAAAAAAAAAATGAGGTTGCAGTCCTCTGGGGGAAGCTGGCAAGAGTCACAAATCCATCTTTGTGGAAATAGATTTAAGCTCAGGTCCAACTAATTAGTTCTTTACCCAGGTCTTAAGCTAAGCAGACGGCGAGTTCAGCAGCTTCACGGGGAGCTGCACCACGCTCTGATGTCCCTTACATGCACATCCCCCAGCGGGGCTGTCCTCAGCTCACAGGAACAAAGCCCAGCTGAGGGGTGTGGGACACGGAGCTGAGGGGTCCAACCGCATCTCTGAGGTCTTTGGAAACTTGCTGATCGAGTAAGGTGCCTCTTGTCAGAGAGGCAGCTGAGAAAAGCCTCGTGGCGGTGCAAACAGCGTGAAAGCCCCTGGAGATGCAGTGCGGAGTCACGGCTGCCCTCCCACGAGCTGCTCCCCACCATCACCCGATAACCTCTTGGTGGAGGATTCCCAAGCCCAGCCCAGCAGCAAGGTTCTGAGCTGCTTTGGGCCAGCCCGATGCAGAGCATCCTCGTTGCAGAGCAGCCAAAGCGAAGGCAGAGCTGAAGGATCGCCAGTGCATCAGCATTGGGAACAGGGACTGTGCTCAGAAAGCATTTTGTATCATTGCTCTCCTCCATCGCAAGTGGCTGAAGCTCTGCGGGGGAGGAGAGCAGGGTGAAACGGTGCTGGGTAAGGAACAGATGAAGGCAAGCATCTCCTGGAGGCAAGCAAAGGGGAGGAAATCTGCCCAAAGAACAGAAAGTTAGCAACACGAATTTCTCGAGCTCAGGAGGTAGGATCAAGCTCAAACCTCCCCAGGCAAAGAGTAAAAGGATAAAACCAGTCCCATTACGCTGAGCCACTTAAAGCCATTTGAAAGATAACTGCGTTTACTAGCCTTCAGATAGCTGCCACACGGGCAGGAATCCCCTCTCACATTTACAGAGCCTTTCCCTGGCCTTTCACAGCCACACACTGTGGGATTTCTGTGGGGAGGGTCCAGCCCCACAGAGCCCTGCCACACGCCACATCCCCGGCTGCTCAGCCTCCTCTGCTGGTCCTTGGGTTGGCACGACCAACCCCAGCACAAGAAAAGCATCAGTTAAAAAAGCCCAGACGGATGTGAAAAAGCCACACAGGTCAGCAACGGCTTAGTTTTGTTGTTGATAGCAGTCAGTGCTGGAAGGTGTCAGTTTTGGGAAAGGGTGGGGAGAGCTTTGGAAACCGCAATCGAGTGAGCGAGCGTGCGCACTGGTGCCAGGTCTGGGAGACGTGGATGGGAGGATCCAGCCAGTTTTAACAATAACCCATACCCTGAAGCCCCCCAGGCTGGGTCAGCAGCTAAGGACAAGGACCGGGACTCCTGGTCACCAGGGCAGAGCTTAACAGGGCTGGGAAGCAAACGAGGTTATCGGGCCAGACCCTGCGGCGAGCTGTACACTTGCCAAGAAGCCTCGGTTTAAATACACTCAGGTTTTACCTTCCTCGCTGTCCCCGGGGAACAAGGCTCTCTTCCTTTTTGCTGAAAGCTGATTGACTTGGAGGTTTTGTCAATATCCTGAATGCAAAATCGTCCATTTGCTGGCAGAGCGGCTCGGCATGCAGCGGCACCGGCAGCCCAGGACCACACTCAGCTTCGTGGGCAGCCCCACAGCCCCCAGAGCCCCAGTGTGAGGTGCTGGGGATGTGGGAGCTGTGATGCCGGGGACACTCACAGGCTGTAGGGCTGGAAGGATGAGGACACCAGCACCAGCCCTCCAGGGCCTCCTGCTCACCTGCCATGGCCTAAACTTTTCAGGGGCATTAGGAAACCTTGAATGGTTTCTGGGGCTGCAGGGACACCAGGGGGATGCCATGGGGACACACATCTCATGCTGCTGCTGCTGAAGCTGCGGCTCGCCACGCTGCTCCCAGGAGCGAGTAATTGCTCTATCAACTCTCCCCAGCCCCAGAAAGGGTTGTGCTTTTTCTTATTTATTCCCCGCTCTGAGCTGCAGTGTGTGACTGCAGAAGTTTGTGTAAAGGTTTTATTGCTTCATTTTTAACCTCTGCACAAATGTCGGCATCATTAGCTTGTTATTTTTTTTTTTCTTTCCCCTCTATCATCCTCCCCTGCACACATCTCGCCTCCTGGCCATCCTTGTACTCCTGCTGTCTGCCAGGCGGAGCAGGACAGGGCACTGGGGGGGGATTCATCAGCACCGAGGCTGACTTGCTGAGCAAGGGATTTGTCCTGGGGTTCTTCTGTGCCACACACAACGCCATGTACACACAGGGTCTGGTCCTCCACAACACCATTTCCTTGTCTTTACCCTGCAACCACAAACAAACCCACCCTTTAACAGGGTCCTCACCTGAAATTGTATTTGCAGGGGCGGAGGGAAAATATGCAGAACAAAAGTCTTCCAAAATAGGAATTCTGCCTCTGCAAATATTAGTGATTCAGGCATCATATCGGGGATTATCCACCGTCATGGCATGTAGAGGGAAGATGGATTTCAAGATGATAATAGGAATGACACACGTTGCTTTTTCTCCCTTTCTGCTGACACACAATTTAGCAGCCACTGCAGAATTTTCTTCCCATTTAAAATTTCCGTTTAATAGCCAAGAAGCTCATGTTAATTCAGATGATCTTTTCCACAGAGCGGTGAGGAAGGGCGTCTCTTTTCCAGAAGCTTTTTATGACTCTCGGTGGTTGTGTCTAACCAAAAAATAAATAAATAAATAAATAATAATAAATATATATATATATATATATATAAAAAAAAAAAAAAAAAAAAAAAAAAAAAAAAACAGCAGCAGCAAAAAACCTCTGCGGGTTCACAAAGACCAGCGGGTTCACGTCCATTAGCAAGTGCCACTTGGCCCCAGGCTGGGCAGAGGCAACGGTGTTCAAAACCGAGACTCAGCTGGGGGCATCTCCTCTGAAGAGCCCGGTGCTCCCCGGCCCCAGGCTACAAACTGCCCTCCTCAGAGGGTGGCTCAATGTTACATGTATTTTAGATGCACTTCTTGCCTTTATTCCAAATTTCACCTTTCCCCTGACCATGCCCCACGGGCTGGTGGATTTCAGTGCTAGGTTATAAAGGTTGGTCTGGATGATCTTAGAGGACTCTGCCAACCTGAACGAGCCTATGATTTGGATAACCCCAGCCACACAGAGGTACGAGAAGGGATGAGAGCAGCGATGCAGCCTCCCCAGATAATCCACCTTCCCTCCGCTGCGAGCGCCGTCTCGGCAGCTGGTGC
This sequence comes from Oxyura jamaicensis, assembly GCF_011077185.1. Taxonomy (NCBI): domain Eukaryota; kingdom Metazoa; phylum Chordata; class Aves; order Anseriformes; family Anatidae; genus Oxyura; species Oxyura jamaicensis. Next base: position 12,278,697 of record NC_048912.1, read on the forward strand.
CAGCTGGGAAATCACAGCCTGGCTTATTTATTTATTTTCCCAACTACATGTAGCTTGCGGTAAGGCTAACCCACAAAGTTAACTTCCTGCTCAGTTAAACAAACAGAAAAATCATTACAAAATTATCTCCTGTGCATTAGAGTTGCATACATTCACTTATCCTATAGAGCAGAAACGTGGGGCATTGCTTAATTAAAGATGTGGGTGTACAGGCTCCAGGAGCATAGATTTAGCATGCAAATCTCTGTGCTGTAAGCGTACAGCCAGAATACATACGGAGCATATTAATGTTTTGTGTGTCGAGCCCTGCTGTTTGAAAAGCACCAGGCTAGACCTGCTCTGAAAGAAGGAGCGCGGGCTCTGATTAATTCTGGGCTCTCTGCTCTTGCTGAACTTTATTTATTTACAGAAAAGCATCCTGTGGACAGAGCCAGAGAAGCGAGGGCATCCTCATGCTGACCTCGGTGAATGCCAGCCCCCTCCCTCATTTCTTCCCCTGGCCTGAAATAAATATATGAAAACATCATTTACAACTTCCTTTTTGTTCCACATAATTCAGGTTATTGCCAAGAATTGCAAATTGTTTACTAGCCTCATGCAAACAAAGGCTCCCGATCAGCCACGGAAGCACAGCCCTGGGGCTTTCCAGCAAGCCTCAATTCTTTAATTACTTAACAAAAGCTCACTCTTACCTTTTTATTTTATTTTTTCCTTTCCTTCGGCGGTTACCTTGGAAAACCACAGCCCTGGATGCCTTCCATACTGCACGCTGCTAAAAACCTCATTTAGGTTGATTTTTGCCAAAGTAGTTTCAAATTTGGGTTGGAAGCGGGAGCGAGGCCGTGCCGTGGCAGGGAGAGCAAGGTGGCATCGGCACCAACTCTCCTGCTGCCACGAGCCTCTCCCTGGCACACGCGTATGCACACACACATATGCACCATGCACATGCATGCCCGAGCATGAGCAGCTCCCCCCAGCTGCACCCCCAAATTTTCGCTCTCATTTTGTGCTTCCGTCTTTGCCCATTTCTGGTTTCCACCACCAGGACCCAAAAAAGGGTTTCCGAGAGGAGTCAATAATTCACGTTTGACAAGTGTAGCTGGAAAAGGCGAGAAGACACTGGAAACGCACAGGGCTATTCTCACAGGCGTTCAGTCCTGTAAAATCCAAATATTGCTTTTCCAGCAGCAATAGGAGTGAAAAAGGCACACAGCCATCGCTCAGATCCCTCCTAGCATTTACATGCCAATAGCTAGCAAAAAGCAAGACAGGTGGAAAGCAGAATTAGTAAACTTTTTTAAGATGGCTTGTGTTGTTGTTTTTTGGGGGTTTTGTTTTTGTTTTTATTTTTTTTCATCTAAGAAAACCCTCTAGCCCCTTTCGTTGAAAAAATAATAATAATTTGTGCATTTTTAAAAATCATTTTTTAATGAAGAGGCAAAATTTGCATTGCATTAAGTGAGTAGCAGTTCAAGGTGCAGAATAATTCACTGTCAATCTCGGGAAGCCTTCTGTGGAGGGTAAATAAGCCTCGTGCACAGCCGGTTTGGTGTAAGCTGTCATTGCAGCCCATGCATCAGTCAGGAGAAAAACATAACGTTGGCGGATCTCTGAATACATAAATAAAACATGCTTACCACTTGCCATCAGCAAAAAAATATAAAATAAAAAGTAAGGCTGCCTTTCTAACTTCCCTCGCCCCCCCCCCTTATCTATATTACTTCTGTTTGAAGCATAAATTTGGTTTTTGGCATCTCTGCTTTCAGAAACCCAGACGGGCTCTGAGGAGAGGAGGGAGGGATGGAAAAACCAAGGGGAAAGTTTGGCAAAGCCGAGGGAATGCCAGCACGGCATCCTCCTCCTGTGGGCGAGACCCGGCATTTCGGCATTTCAGCATTTTTGCATTTTGGCATCTTGGCAGTGGCTTTGGTCCTGTCGGGGTGCAAGGAGCAGGTTAGGGTGTGGAGCTGGCAGGGGAGGCTGAGCCCACGGTGCACCCCCAGCCCTCCAGCACACAACCCGTCAGTTCTCAATCACACCCCTGGCAGCGCCGGTGTCGCAGTCAAACGCAGCAAATTGATTTGCCGTAAGTCATATTTACTATCTCAGCCATAAATGTGTCAAACCCAATCTTTTCAACTGTAAATAATGCCAGAATTTCCCCCTTTTTAGCAGCCTCCACTACAAAACTCCAGCAGCGAGCTGGAAGAGCTGTATTAAAGTGTGGAGGTGTCGGGGTCACGTTTACAAAAGTGATGTGATTCAGACAAGTTTTGCTCCATCCTGCAGCTCTTTCATCCTGCAGGACGTGGGAGATTTGCACACCCGATGATTTGCACACATAGCAGCTACCTGAGAATGCATCATTTTGGGAGGATTCAATGAAAGCACAAGTCTCTGTGACCTGCTGGCTCTTTCCCCATGTCCTAGGTATCACCAGCCTTTTTTTTATTATTAGAAAAACAATGGAAATGAGATGCTTGCAAGGTGGAAGGTGGGACCTGGCACTAACCTGGAGTAGCATCATTTGTTCTGCTTTTCATAGACCCTCCAGCCTTGATTTACCGTAATTAATGACATTCAGGAGGTGACACCTCCAGCAATGCAGGGCACACCAGGCTCCTTCCCTGGGAGCAGTGCTGAGGACACCCAGCTCCAAACACACCCCAAAGCCAACCTTTTTCCTCAAGAACATCTCCCAAAACAGCAACCAAAGCACAGGAATGTGATCACGGGACTGAGAGAGAGAAAACCCTAAGAAGGAGCCTGAGCCCCCGTCTTCCCCCTGCCTATGTAAGCAGCAGAGGGAAACATCTCCCCCCACCCCATTACCTCCTCCCTGTCTGCCAGGAGCATCTCAGCAGCACTCCTCACCTCCCACTCCCTTTGTCGTGCTCTTTTCTCTTCCCATCGCTCTCCTGTCTCCCCTGACAGGATCAAAGCTCTCCATCAAAACCCATCTAGTTAATACCAGACAATCATCCCCATTTCCATGGAGCTACACCAGGAAATCGCGCCGTGCAGCTGCAGGAGCCCAGCCCAGCCTCTCGCTGTCCGACAACCACCACCAGACAAAGGAGCACATCCAAACCCAGACGGTCGAATGAGACCAAGGCCTGGAGGAGGTGGCTTGGTGGCACCTCCAGCTCTCTGCAAGCCCAACCCCAAGATGAAAAGCCTTCTGCCTCCATCGGGAGCCCTGTCCTGACTGCCATCCATGGCCACCACCACCAGCTGCCCCACCAGGCTGTCCCACCAAGGCTCTTGTTCTCCCAGCAAAGGTCACTTTGAGACAGGGTGACTGGACACGGGCCTGCTCCTCCTGCAGTCCCAAGCCACTCTTTCACCTGGCCCAAGCTGAATTCCTCTGGGCTTAACACACATTACGGCAGGATCCAGGTTTCTTCTGCTGTTCCACAAATTCTGAGGCAGAGCCAAGCCTCTAGTGTAAGTGCAGGCGGCGCTGATCCCACCTGGCTGTCTCACTGCGCAGTGCTTGTGCTAGCATTGCTGTAGGCACCAGTGTTCCTGCAGCTGCCGTGGAGCCCCCCCAGCTGCCCCAAATCTCTAACACACCACCAGGGGCATCCTGGTGGCTGCGGGACTGATCCTGCTGAGTATAGCAGGAGGCCGAGTTCCCCAGGTGAGCCTCCTCCTGCTGCACGCAGATCTCTAAGTGCCATCCCACCACGCTTGGCCAGCAGCCCCAAATCCTGCTTCAAAGCCCGAACCAGCAGCAGCACCCCCTGTCCGCCACCCACCTGCAGCTCCCCCACGCTATTAAATCGCAGGAGCCGCAGACAGAAGTTTGCCCTGGAAATCAGAAATAAGGGCGCCGCTTTGCGAACTTCCAGCTCGCTGGAGCTTTAGCTGATCATTAAAAGCCTGCATCCTTTCAAGCCGAGCACAAACCTCCCACTTCCCATGCTAGAAACCAGAAAGCACGCAACAGAGACAGCAATTAGGAACAATTGCCACATAGACAGAAAAATAATTGATTGGTGCTTCTTCTGACGAGCCCGGTGTTGGGAGCGGGCTCCCTGGCCGTCCCTGCGGTTTCAACATTTTCCACAGCTTCACACTGGGATAGAATTAAAAAAGGTCTGAGTAGGGTTCTGCTTGCTAAATATTGACAGGCAGTGAATCCCAGAAAGCCCTGGGAAGGGCGCTCACTGCAGGTGAGGGATGGACTCTTTTGTGCTGAGCTAAGGGAGGCCTAACTGCTGCAGTGGCCTGTACATGCCTCCGGCCCCACCGGCCTGACGCTGCAGGTGCAACACACCGGCTCGCTTCCTGATTGCTGAGCTGCTCAGGGTCCCTACAGGACCCTCCGTGGACTTTGAGATTTTTAAGAAATGGGCCACTTATATTACCACTGTTTTTCACACTCAGTGGTGTCAACACGTTTGTAACGCAAGTGCCTCAGCCAACTTCCTGACCTCTTGGCAGAGCTGCACAACCCTGCAGGAGAACCTCCCGACCCCTCAGCAGAGCTTCCCTACCCTTGCACAGAGCTTTCTGACAGTCAGGTTTAGAGCTCCTCATCCTCAGCCAAGCCAGCTCTGATCTCAAACAAAGCTCCCTGCTTCCCTCTGCTGCGCCAGCCTGGAGCCAGCCGGCTGCAGCCCAGCCACGCAGGGTGCTGAGACCCGAACAAAGCCTCAGTATTGGGGCCTGGCGACGGCAGAGCCTTGCTTTAAATCAAATTAGGAAGACGGCCCCTTCCTTCCACCCACTAACCAAGTTTTAAGTACAAGGATAATGTCTGTCACAAATTAAAAAGAAAAACAAAGGGGAGATAGTGGCAGTGGATATAAGGTGGCGATGAGGGAACAGCATGCTAGGAAGCTTGATTCAATTTGGACTGCGAATTACATGCTTATCTGCTCTCTTTTCATGGTAATTGGCAATTTCACAGCTTTCCAGGGTTGGGCCACAGATGACTGCGGAGGTTCCTGCTTCCAGGTGACCCCAAAACCACACCACAGAAAGAGCTGTACCTGGGGGGACGGAGGCATCTTGCTCTGTCCCCAGATCAGCGTGGACACGAGGATTCAGAGTGGTTCCAGCCACCCCAGAGCCAGACAGCGAGGACGAGGCCATGCAGTTGTCCAGCCAGGACTTTACCCACCAGGAGATGATGACGAGAGCAGCGAGGCCTACAACTTTGCCAGCAGCCCCACACCTGGCGCCGGCCACGCGGCTGAGAAGCAGCATCGTGCAAGCACTAATTAACTCCGTTCTGACGCAAGCTGAGCTTCATAAGCCTGGCTCTGTCATGTTAGGGCTTCTTTTCTGTCATACAGTTGGGTGTGATTATATTAAGGGGGGAATAAACACGGGTAAACACTAGAAAGATCAACGGGGTCGTTAGATACACTAACTGTGTAGAGCAGTTAATATGTTAGAGGCTGCTTTCATATAATTTTGCATGTTAGTATATAATCAGACATAAATCCTATATGTAAAAGAGGCACTACAGAAGAAAAGCGCTTGAAAGTTGCGTATAGTTTTGTTCCATACAGACAGCACTGATCTCCAAAAACATGGGCATTTCAAGGTGCAAATGAGCCTTTCCTGCCTCTTACAGGCTTTTCTAGTGCTTTGACTTCATGTAAGCAAGGTTAAAGAAGGTGTGATAGGCATTTAATTACAAATGCACTGAATTCCTTTGACAAGTTCAAATGAGAGTTTGCCTAAGCAAGAATCATTTCAATCCCAGCACAGAGCCACAGCAATGCTCTGAACCATGCACAGGGAGGTGAAAGCAGAATAATTTAAATAAGAGTCAGGGAAAACAAATCCTTTGACTGCAAAGTTCAGCATGGTGAGCTGCTGTTTTTATACAAAGCTACTGATCTTGGGGAGGGAACGGGAGGAAGAGTTTGCAGATGCAGTGAGGGAGAAACACTGAAAATTTGCTCAGAAGTCCGAAACACAGACCCAAATTAATAGAGTGCGGGAGCGAACGCTTGGGTGAGTGCTGCAAGAAATAGCCTCTGAATTTTCAGCCTGAATTTTTAAATGAACTCACCTCATTTAGGCTTGTGCCTCTCTTTGCATTCGCTTTCCATGAATATTCAAGCAGAGCAGAGAATTCGCTGGCAGGAATATTAGCAAAAGCGGTGCCAAAATCAGAGCATATATTAGCCAGCACTGGAACACATTCACAGAAAAGTGCATTTCAGCCCCGTAATTGCATTTGATGGCGCCCGCTCAGCAGGACTGGCAGCACCGGGACTGCTCCTGGGCACCAAGCAGAGGGAGCCACAGCCGAAGGGTGCAGAAAGCAGGGACAGGGGGGAAAGGAGGCAGAAAATTGGGTGGCAGAAGCGAGGATGGAATAGCCCCATGGTGGTGGCACTGGGAGGTGGTGGGAGATACAGTCCCCACCACGGGATGGGTCTGGGCACCCGACCAACCCGTCAAGAGACTGTTAATATTAACGAAGGTGAAACCCAGTGGGTTTTTGGCAAATCCAATTCTTCTCAGGTGGGAAGGGAGCATGTTTGTCCCCCCACGGCAGCAGTAACTTATTAATGCCCTCGGTGCCTTTTGCCTGACTCACTCCAATTTCTTTATCCAGCCAAGTGTTACATGGAAATGCAAACAGAAAGCCATGAAAAATGTCATGTGGGACAGGGCTACACCGAGGACACTGGATATTAACAGGGATGCTCAGAAAACCCCACAGACGAGGGGTGCCCACAGGAGCTATCACAGCATGGCCAGGGAGTGGAGCTGAGCCCTCTGCCTGCTGCTGTGCATAGCAAAAGCCCCTTTGGCGTGCAGGTGTGGAGCTCCAAGAGCTCAGTGAGCACCAGAGAACATCCACAGAAAGCTGCAGAGGTTTCCTGCCAAGCAGAGCATTGCAGGGACAATCCAAAAGTTCTTGCGGCATTCATAGAAAGGGGGCCATAGAGTAAAATTCAGGGGAAACCCACTGTCAGCCTTCAAGCATGGCATTTAGCCCGCTCCCAGCCCAGCTCTCCTCGTCGGCCATCAGAAAACATTCCTTGCTGCAGCAGGAGGAGGGCTCGTCCACCGCTCCCTTTCTTGGCAATGTCCATATATCTCAGGAAGCCTATAGCCGATGAAATACGTGACATGCCAAGGGAAGTGGCACTGAACATATGGCTCTGCGGTGTAATATATTCAGAGAAGTCTGATTTAAACGTAGAGGAGAGGTAGGTGGAGGTCCTACAATCTGCTTAGGGGAAGCCATGCCCTTCAAAGGATTTTGAGGTTATTTGTGACTAAACCAGATGCGACACCGAGCTGAGCTCAGTGACGCCGGTGCTGGGAGTATGGGGATGACATCAACAAAAGCTAGATGAGATGCACCACTGCTGGGCATTTCGGGACCACCGGGCTCAGGTTGTGTTTTTCCCTTTCTTAAGAGGTTGGGGAGCAAGGCACCCTGTTCCCACTCTGGATACAAAGCTGGACCGATGCTGAGCAGCCTCCAGGGCATCTTTTGAACTCCCAAATCTTAAAAGCAATAAAAGCATCACGAGAAACCATGTGCTACATCCCTAACAGCCCCTGTGCTGGCTGCTGCTGCAGGAGCAAGCTGATGCTGAGACCCCAGCCGGCAGCACAGACGTGCTGCTCTAATGCAGGGTACCCATGCAAGGTTCAAAAAAAATAATTAGTTAGAGTAGTTTAAAACTAACCCAGCAGCATTCTGCTGGTTGGATGACCTTAATTAGACTATAAAGTGGGAAAAACGTTAATAGGAAATGATGCCTGCCTGGAGGTGATGACTAAAATGTATTGATCTCTAAGTACCAAGCTGGCAACTCTTTGTTTGGAGGAAAACGTATGATTAGAAGCAGTCCGGCAGTAAATACAGGGCAGCCCCTAATTCATCTGCTGGTACAGGCTGGTCAAGCAAGTGTCGGCATTTAGTGCAGGACCAACAGCGTGATGTTATGGGCCAGCTTTGTCTATAATACGATTTAATTGCCCTTCCCGACCTCAAAGCGTGGATCTGTTCATGTCCCAGGACTGAGGTGAAGAGCGATTTACTTGTAAAAGTGCACTTTAACCCACAGATGCCAAAACGGGAAGGGTGTAGCTCACCTACCTGTGTCAAATACAGATTGTACCTCCTGTTAGGAGCACTCCCTGAAAATTTCACGCAGTTCCTCACTGCTAGAAATGCAGCCACTGCTTCCTCACTCAAGCGGCCTCTGAGCCAGGAGGGGCATTGCAATGGGCACCTGGGAGTGGACGGAGCCGGGTATTTAAGACTTGCTCATTACTAGGCTGGCTATAAACCGACTCTCTGCAGAGCCCAGGAGTTCATTACCGGTGTCATTCGCTACAAAAGTAATTGCATTTTCTGGGGCAAGGCTGCGAGAAAGCGATGGTGAATCTCAGCCGGCGGAGAAGCCAGGAGGGTCTCGGCTCCTTCTTAATTCGCATGCATCCTCTCCTCCACCCCGTGCAGCTCGGGAAGGGATTTCCCCCACAAAACACCTTCCTGCCTATTAGCATGCGTCCTGCAACGCGCCGCCGTTTTGTTCCATTTGCACTTAATGGCGCCGTGATTGCTGGAAGCATCTGAGCGCTGCGGCCCCTTGTTTGCTGGCAGCGGATGTGTGTCCCAGGGGAGCGAGCATTTGTGGAGAGGGAGGGAAGTGAGTGGGGAATTTATTTTGTTGTTTCTACCATTTAAGTAAAGTCATTTTCTCAACCACACAGCTGAGGAAGTCAGAAACTCTTGGCAAAGGAGTCAACAGCAAGCAGGATTTCTTTCGCTGTTCAATATTTATGCCTTTCCACGTTGCCCATATTCGCAGGGCATTTTGCAGGAACATGCTGCTCTATTTTTCTGAGCCAGAGAGGATTCGGAGGGCAAATGCCCTGCAGTGAGCTGCAAGCTTCCCCTTACTGGAATTAGGAAACAAAACCCTTGACACCTCATGGCAGGCTGATCTTGCCCTCCACACCAGTGGAGGTGGGCATGGGCATCCTGCAGCACAGAGCTCCATCCATCCATTGTGCTTTGTTCACATCAGGGCACCACCAAACCCCCAGCAGCAGTGCTGATGCTGGTGGAGGCACAGAGCTGTGATCTCAGCTGGTTCCACACCAGAAATGCTCAAAACATTTACCAGGTTCAGCTCCTTTTTAGCTCACATGCCAGGAATAACTGTCCATGAGCTGGCCCGTTCCTACCTTGTTTCTAAGTCGCCGGTGTCCATCCGACTGTCCATCCCCACCTGCAGCTCCCGCAGAGCTGGCCAACACTGCCACCCACCTGCACCCTGCACCGTGCTGCCAGCCCTGTCCGCAGCCCCGCTGAGAGCCGAGAGCCCGGCACAGACCCTGGGAGGAGAGCAAGCATCGCAGCGACACCTCAGCTACAGGATACCAGCAGGGAACCTGGACCAGTGTCCCAGTGTCGGTATCCTTTCAGTCCATCACACCCCTCCTGTCCACCTTTGTTCAGGCTGTAGTATTGTTTTGACATGACGCGTGCCTGTTGTAGGATGCCTTTTAAGGCAATTCTCTGCAGAAGTGTGTATTAGATTTCTCTCCAATTCATGCTCGTTTCGGTATCAGAAGCATGTTATCATACACCAGATGGAGCCAAATAAAAATACCACGAGTGCTGGAGTATACTGATGTGAGAGATATATAATAATTAGGATGTGCTGTAAAGCTATTAAGGCTGCAAATCTGAAGAATCTATTATATTTTCTCCATTTCTATTTCTACAACATTTCTCAAAACATGGTGACAACTAGCAACGTTAGCATTCAAATACATCTTTTCAAGGCACACACAGACTGCAATATCAGTGTTATTTATCCTGGTGTGACTCAGTGTATCTGATTTAGCAGAACTTAAGCAAAGTCCTTTTCCCCGGTACAGATATGCCAGTTCCTGGTCCGATCCCTCCCCACCAGCGGGTGCAGGAGCAGCAGAGCATCCACGCTACAAGGACAGGGAGGGACAGAGGGACAGCAGCCAGGGATAAAGTTTCTGAAGGTGGAAGTGCCACCAGCAGTGATCGATGTGTCCCATCCCCCCCAGCAGTTTAAGCTTCAGCCTGTTTGTTAGACATGGGAACACAAAGGCTGTCCGGCCTCAGAGCAGGCTGTGGTGTGACAAACAGGACCTGCAATAAGCAGTAAGCACCAGGCACACGACTGCTGCTCCTGGCCCTGCTGTCCGAGCACCTGTGTATCCACCATCCTCACAGCCTCCTGGGGACCTTGGCAAATGCCATTTTATGGTGTTTTTTTTTTTTTTTACTGGTTTACCCGGTCGTTCCCACCTCCCTGAATGTTTTTCCTCTGTGTGTGCAGGTGGGAATGCAGCAGCCAACCCCCTGCAGCCGCCGCAGCAGCGAGGCAAGGCTGTGTTGGTGCCTGAGAGTCTGGGCTTTGTGCTGCACCTACCAGCGCGGTCCAAACCCCTCCAAAACAGCTCTCACCGATGGTCGGACCCGCGGCCGAGCCCCAGGACTGCCAGTGGGTTGGGAAAGCTGAAGGAAGCACGTGCAGGTTGTGGTTGCACCTTTGCAGAAACGAGTGGCTGCAGCAAGCAGCCCACCCTCCTGCACTGCCCTCCTGCGTTTGGGGTACAGCTGAAGCATAAAGGTTCACTTTGGGTTGATTTTTGTTTTAATAACCTGAAACTCAGCAATGAATTGTGGCTCTCCCAACACCGGGCTCTGCTGTGGTGGGGCCATACAGGGAGAGACAGCCCTTCCCGAACGAGATCACAGCACGATTCAGGTAGGGAAACAGGAGAAAAGCACACCAAAATCCTGATTTTCTCACTCTTCCCACCAGCTGCTTTTTGCTTTTTGCCAGGTTCAGAGCCCACCTAAGCCCACCAGCCCCTCTTTGTTCACGTAAATAACCGGCTGCAATTAAGTTGCAAACAGCCCCAGCGTTTAATCACACGCTTGACCTCCTCCACCTCCTCACGCTCCACAATCTCCGAGCATTTCATTATTACCCAAGATTATTTATTTTATGTGACTCCCCACTTCAGCCCCGCTGGTACCGCATTAACGTCAGCGACACAAGCCCGGCCCGCTTCCGCCAGCCCGCTGCTCCCATCCCGCAGCCTCTGAGCTGCTAATTAACTCTCCATTACAATTTTTAGCAAAGTAAAGCAATATGACACAATTCAATTAAAATGACAAAAGGAGGGAAGAAATGACATGTGTTTCCCCTGGTGGTTTGTTTTTGTTTTTTTTTGTGTGTGTGTTTTTTTTTCTTTATTCTAGGCAAAGGATGAGCCCGTTTCTCTGCATCATCAGTGCTGGGGATGCAGGAAAGCCTCTGCATGGGCAGGGCTGGCACTGGCCCTCAGTTTCCCTGGGGAGAAACTCTACGACCTGTCTGATCAGCACCCCTAAAACCTCTCCTGGGTCATCGTGGGGGCCCCCCAGCCCCAACGCCCCAGGCGCCTTCTCCGTGCAGGGAAGCCCCCAGGGCCTTTTCCCCGCAGGTCGTGGATAACGTACTGGGGAAGGAGTGCTGACACCGCCTGTTCTGGAGGCGCTGGATGGAGGGTTTTTTCCTACCTGTTTAATTAAACATGTTAAGAAACTGCAAGGGGGAGTTTATTGGATTTTTTTTCCCCTTTTCAATGCACTGGAGCTCATTAAAAAATAAAGAGGGGGGGGGGTGTTTGCTGCAAACACAGCTTTCAAATAAGTCTTAATTTAAATAATTAAACGGGCAGCATTTATTTTCCTTGTCGTTTTTATTTCCTTACCAGCTTCCTTGTCAGTTTAGCTCAGATTTAAGGGGCTTTGCAGTGGCGGAGTGGGTGCAAGCCTGTGTGCAAGGCAAGGAGGGGGCGAGGTGGAGCACAGGCGATGAGCACCAGCCCCTGGCAGTGGCTCCAGGAATTCAGCACACGCAGCCAAGATGGGTCAAGATGGTCCCAGCCCACCTCTCTTGGACAAGGTTTCTGCCCTGATAGGACACAACGTCCTCTCTGCTTGCTGGTCTGCAATGACTGCAATGAATTAAGCATCCATCCCTTTGCCTGCAACTGCAGCCAAGCCTCCGGAGTTTGTGTTTTTGGTTTTTAAAGAGCTCTGGGATACATTAGATGGGATAAAAATTTTATAAGGGAAACATTATACACACTTTTATACATATAACCCTCATGTTTCAGGATAAAAGGCACCTTCTAACTGCCTGGGGTGAGAAGGAAAGTCCTCCACTGGGCACATTAGAACCTAATTGTTTGTTATGGATGCTATATGCTGCCCTATATATTTCTATCAAACCTCTAAACTTTCCTGACCAAAAAAAAAAAAAAAAAAAAAAAAAAAAACAACAGCAGCCTGATTTTTCATCCTTTTGACTCCCATCTCAGTTGGGGCTGCCTGCAGGCTGTGGCTCTGAAGAGTCTGAAAAGGCTGTGCTCTTCCCCACAGCCACACGTCCCCCTTGGTTTTGTCATTTGTCCGTCATCAGCCTTCATCGCCAGCCCTGGCAGGCTGGGAGTGCGCAGCTCTGACAGCACAGGCATGGCACCGCTCAAACAGCCCTGCGAGCGGCAGACAAGCAATTCTCAGGAATCCCTGTTTTAGTAACAGCTCCTTCCAAACGCCATCCTATAGATGAGAAACCTGAGCTACGGAGGTGGCTGATGGCCACCCACAGCTGTGACAGGCTGGCAGTAGGCTGGGACACAACACAAGCTCCTGGATCCCTCTCTGGCCACCAAAAGCCCCCAGTCCTGCAGTCTTTGCAAAGCTGGTATTTGGTAGCTACACGGGAAGGTGCTAATGAAGCTGCTCCAGCAGCAAGTGGCCAAGCCCCAGGATTTTGGGAGCCTTCCCCCAGCATGTCTGTGGAGGGAGAGAGTTCAGCCCCTGGGGCCTCAACCTCTGGAGGGCTCCCCCAGGACCCTGGCTTATGGGCACCAGCCCTGCTCTGCTCTGCCTGCCCCTGGCCAGCAGGAAAATCACCAAAATCTCCCTCTCCAGTGACTTACAGAGCCAATGTACGGCCATTTCCACTCTTAGAAGTGTTTCTTCCTCTTCAAAGGTCAATCTGCCTCTTCCTTTAAAGAGGCAATTCTAGACCTCATTCCCTCATGGAGGTGGCCCTGCAGGATCTTTGCTGCTTACCCAAGCAAGTCAAGGGTCAGCATGAAGCAAAACAGGCAGAGAAAGCAGAAGATACACTGAAAGCAAGATGCCATCACTTGTCTTTCCCAATGGAAAGCACTACGAGGTTGAGGTTTTGTAATCTCCCATCAACCTCCTATGGAAAAAAATAGCATCACCTTCATGAGCTGAACCTCCCTGACCTCATGGGACAGGAGATGTGGGCACTGCTCAGGGCAGGCATCAACGTCAGCCACGCAGAGGTGACCGTGCACCCATGAACCCAAGGAAAGGCCCACGTCACCGCTGTCCTTCTCCACTGCTGCCCTTCACGAAAACACAGCCTGTTTTTTCTATTAGCAATTGCAGTCAGCTAATACCTTTACCTTTGCGTTGTGAACGGTGTCACATCTCCTAAGTGTCTTAAAGTAATGCTTGATGATATTCTCTCCCTCAGTAAACATATTGATTAGATTACAAATAAGATTACCACTATACATGGCCCTTTGCAGAGAGCGAGGCAGCTCTTCTGCTTCCTCCTGTCAAGTAGGTTGGAGTTTATTTGTTGCAAAAGCTCTTGATTATTGTGATTTAATGTGACTCTGCTCTTCCTCTCCCCCACGGGGACACAGAACAATTAGAGGCTGCATTTTGGGGTGATTATAACACACCTTGGGGGTGTTCGTGAGGCAAAAAGCTAAAGAGCAAAGGACTTAACGACCTAGAAAACACAACGATTCCCTGACACTGCGCTGCCCTTGGGGCGGGTTGACCTGGAATCGATGTGGTGGTTGGGGCCGGGACACAGAGGCGCTGGCAGCTGGAGCTGAGCCAGCCTTGGAGCTGTGGGGGGCCGTGAGGGCATGCTTGGAAAATCTGCAGTGGGCCCAGCTCCTGCAGCAATGACGGGAGGGCATCCATGGAGAGAGGCGGCAGGGCCAGCTTGCCCCTCCGCTTGCTGTGAGCAGTGTGGATGGATGGGACTGAAAGGGGCTCACCCGGCTGCCATCGCGCCCTCGCCAGGGACCACATCGGTGACTGCAGAGTGGCTCCATGCCCACCTCTCCCCATCATGGCATCCCACAGTAATGGGCGAAGTGGGAGGAAATCCGCTGTGTATCAACTCAGTGCAGATTAACTGGGGTTTAGGGCCAAAGGGAGACCAGCTGAAACAGGGACAAGCAGGAGACCTGCAGAGCGGCGCACGTGGCCTCCCACACCTCTGTGCACGGGTGTCCTGCCAAGGCACAAAGCCGTGGTGATGCCAACCCAGTGGTGATGCCAATCCAGCCGCTCCCAACACCTGGCAGCGCTCACAAATCCCATTCCTGAGATATTTGGCATTTTCTACCTCCAACAGCTGCAGCTCCTGGTTTCAGCTTACCTCGACCCTCTTCAAAAGGATCTTGCATCAAGCCTTACAGATTTGTAACTTGTAGAAATCATAGCACTTGAAAGAAGAAGGGAAATTAAAAGACTGTGGTTAAAATGTTGATTCAGTGTGTAGTCTGCTTTTTGACACTGATTTTCTCACATCTTGCCATCACCAGAAGTTCCCTTTGAACAGCTGTGTCCCGTTTTGTAAACGGTTCTAATCTCGCAGCACGCTTTCTTCTGCACCTTGACTAATTCCCCCGGCTTGTAAAAGCACTTGCACTTGTATGCTCACAGACATCTGCTACACTCGGTGACTGTGCCCTCCAAAAAAGACTTAAATACATAAATAAATAGTCTGGGGCAGTCGTTTTGATCAAAGGCAGCTGAAGCACACAGGGATGCCCTCATTATTTATTATAATTATTTTGCGTTCTCTTTTTTATTTTCCTTAAACCATCGATTGAATTACACCCACACTTTCTCCCCTTCCCCGTTGCTATTATTTAGCGTTCAGCAAATGAATAATTTAGAGTTTGCGTTGATCAGAGGCGCTCCCCTCCCGCTGCGGCCTGTGCATGCTGCAGGGCCGCTCTGGGGAGTAGGGGTGAGGAGGGCCGGGCCGGGCAAGGCCGGGCAAGGCCAAGCCGGGCTGGGCAAGGCCAAGGCGGGCAGGGCAGGGCCGAACAAGGCCGAGCCGAGCCAGGCATAGACGGGCAAGGCCGGGCTGAGCCAGGCAGAGCCGATCTGAGCCAGCCGAGGCCGAGCCGAGCCGGTAAGGGTCGGGCTCTCGGCGTGGCCGGGCTCGCAGCTCCACCTGCCGCCCGCCGCCATCAGCTCGCCTGAGTGCGGCTCTCCCCGGCCCTCCCTCCCCATAGGGGCTTGGGAAGGGATAACGGCGCCTTATTAATGAGATAACAGCAATTACAGAGCATTTCCCAGCCCAGGGGTTTCCGTGCGTTCCCCCAGCGTGAATGCAGCCGGCGGTGATGAGGCAGGAAGGGGAAGCGGCGTTAATCCCGTCGCATGGCAAAGGCACAGGACATGGAGCGCCACACAGCCCCCAGACCCACGGGGATTTGGGGTGGGGTCTGCAGTGTGAAAATCCCCTGTGCCCCCACGTGTGGTGGCAAAGGGGACGCAGCCCCAACCCCTGGCACAGCAGGGCTGGGACAGGCAATGCCCCACCATGGACCACACACCACAACCACCCCATCCTTCACCCGCGGCAGCATGAGCTGCCTTCATGCCCCCCACTCCCTTTTTGTTTTTCAATTATTTATTTTTCCAGAAATCATCATTTTCTTCTCCATCAACCACAGGGCTCCAGAAGGCCACCGCTGACCTCTTGAGTCCCTGCCCCAGCTCCACACTGGCCCGCAGTCACTGCCATTAGACTCCCACTGGGCATTGAGCTACTTCTCCAACCCTTTGATTGCTTTTTCTCATTGTCTCCCACTTTCACCCCTGCCTTTCCAAACCCAGACACAGAATGCTTTACAACATAAGTGATTGCTGGGTACAGAAAAACAGTAGATTTTCTCAAAGCAGCTGTTGCACCCCCAGTCCCAGAGCAAGCATCCCACTGTACGTCTTTCATGCACAAGGATGAAACACCTGTGAAGCTCCTTGCTGCACAGTCAAAAACCATCCTCTCTAAGCAGCTTTGAGCGACAACTTACACTCCCTCATTCTGCAAAATCAGCTTTAGGCAGGGCCGCGGGCGCAGCAGCCCGGCTGCCTCACACACCTGGCCCCGCAGCGGGAGAACCGAGCTTCCCTGCAGAGCAAACTTTACATATTTGCATTTTAATTATTATTTTAAATCAAAAATGAAAAAAAGTTTATCCTCCCTGCATTAGAGGGAAGGGTACAATCAAGCCCTGATCTCACTTTGCTTACTTGGCTTATTAAAGGTCCCCCAGTGCCTGCATGTACGGGGTCAGGGTTGGGGTAGGGCAGGTCCCTGGGAGCAGGGCAGCGGTGGGGTGCCTGGGGCAATGGGGAGCACGGTCACGCAGCACACCCTGACATTCCTCTGTGTCAGCAAAGCAACTTCCCGAAGCTCACAAAAAAATCAGCCTGGGTCTGTTAGAAAGCCCCAAGCCCTCAGCGCACAGCTCAGCGAGGCGGTGCTGGGAAGGAGAGCTCTGAGCCATACATGAACCTGGCCAGGCAGGGCTCTAGCCCTGCTCACACTCACTCTATCACACTCACATTCATTCGATCATGCTCACACTCACTCGATCATGCTCACACTTACTCGATCACGCTCACGCACGTTCCCCTGCGCTCTCCTGCTTGCTTCAGTTGCCAAGGAGACAGCGGATGCTCGCACGGCCCTGCCTTTCGCAGCGTGTAGGTTCCGGGTGCACAGTTTAGCTATTGTTTTAATATCATTTATTTGCAGAGACCGTGCCCAGGAGGAGCTTCTCTCCCCTTTAAACCAACCAGGCCATAAAAACCAGTCAGCATGCGCGGCCCCAGGCCTGTCACTCATCACTGACTGACCCCAGCTGACTGACAAGCTGCTTACGGGGGCAAGGCCCCAGGTTCCCTCCTCCCCGACCACCATCTGGGGTGGGGATGGGGGCTCGCTTCCACCAGCACTCACACCACTCTTCTAGGGCTGTGCTCTGAGCAGGGATCCTGGAATAGGGGAATTAAGAATGCA
Organism: Oxyura jamaicensis; assembly: GCF_011077185.1. NCBI lineage: Eukaryota > Metazoa > Chordata > Aves > Anseriformes > Anatidae > Oxyura > Oxyura jamaicensis. The sequence goes on from NC_048912.1 coordinate 12,295,844, forward strand.
CACATCAAGCATACTCCTACCCTTCCAAAGGGGAAAAGCTACTATACATATATATATATACACATAAGTCAAATCACACACCTAGAATTAATGCTGCTGTGCATAGGTATGAAAAGAGCAAAGAAATCTAATGTTTTAGCCACTTATCACTTATTTCTCCAGTGTGAATGATTAATCCCACCAAGTCCACATCTATGTGAAGATCCTTCAACCCATAACTCACCCAGAGTTTTCCCTATTCCGTCCCACAGTGGAATAAAGAAGCCTGGGCACTAAATGGTGACACTGTCAGCATCTTCATTTCCTCTTAAAGAGCCTGTATCTAAACCTGCGTTGGGCCGTGAAGAACAATATATCTAATTTCCCAGGAGACCAATCTGCAATAATTGGGCAATGCTCCAATGTGCTTGCTTGAAATTAGAGCACCAAATGCATCACAGTAAACTAGAAAGCAACTAGAAAGCAGTCGCAAGGGGTTTTTTTTTTTGGCAACTTAATTTTGTTATTGCATTGAAAAGTACATAAGTGCTCAAGTAAAACCATATAGTACTTTCACAGCACAGAGACGCTGTAAAAGTGAGATTTGATATGTATTTATGCAGTACTTTTAGAGAACCGCTGCACATATCACAGACCAAAAGCTGCTCGCATTGTTTGTACAAGTAGGCTATTGACTTCAGAGCAGGGAAACTCCCGGGAGGAAACCAAACTGGGTGCAACCCAGCTCCTTACAAAAAAAAAATAACAGTAAATATGCAGTGCAGGAAAACAAAGGGAAAATATACTGTGTTTCATGAGGAGAGCTATTTCTGAAGTAGCAGAACAAAAGTGAAATCAGGCGGTGGCTGTGAAGCGTGAAGCCTCCCCAGTGCGCTCAGAGCTCCCACCTGCACTCCCACGTCAGCACGAGGCAACATTCTGCAGCCACAGAAACACGAGGACTGTGACTGAATTCCTAAAATCAAGTTTTAAAGAACATACTCCCTTTCAAATGGCTCAGTATGTTACTGGGTAGTCTCAGTAACACTCAATAAAGGAGCGTTGGCTTGCCTGGGAGGGCAATGGGAGAAGGGGGAGCTGAGAGCAGGGCAGGTTTTGGCCACAGCAGCTTGCTGGAGGACAGGTCCGTGCTGTTAAAATACAATTTGAAGTAAAGTCTTCATATTTTACTTCACAATTTACCCCAATCTGCAGCCCGAGGGATTTTCTGACTGGGAGGACTTGTAGCCATTGTTGGGTAAATTGAAGTCAGATTAGCAAGGCAGAGCAGTAGCGTGCTGCTCTTCCTACCTAGCCCTTCAGGGAATGAATATCCCCAAATAAATCAGCCTGGCAACTTTCAGACAGGGAAATGTCACTTACTAAATAAAATCTCCCAAAATACTGAGAAGTCTTATAAAGGGTTCTACTTGACATTTTCAAAAATCTAAAGATTAGGATCAACTTGTAATACCTAAACTCCCTCTTCGCACTTTCTACCACGTGCCTAATACAGTAGGTTGGCCTGTACTTGCCTGAGGCCCTGATATGTAAATATCCTTGCATAAACACTGGAAATCTCTACAGAGACCCTTCCCAACTCAAACACAAGTGTGAGGGTTTGCACACTTATCTAGACGCACGGGCAGACATACACAGTCCAGGGGAAAACCTGCTGCTGAAAGTGGAACCACAGCTGTGTAACCAACCGGGTTTCTGACATACCCCAAAAGTTAACTCTTCTCTAGAGATGGACAAATAACTGTAAACATAAGAAAATGATCACAATGCTCACTGTGTTAGACTACTTTCACACCATTATTTTAATTTAGACCATCAGAGAAATATAGGGAAATTGCTCGGATCAAATAATCTCCAATGAGATCTTAACTGTTGTGAAATTGATGGCAGTTGCAGCGTTCGGGTATGCATCTTTCATTACATATTTCAGTAGGTGCCTTGAAAGCACGTTAATTATACAGCTCTGAAATATGAAAACCTGAATCCAGAGTGCCTTATTATATCCTAATTGTTCCACTGGCTAGAAAAAAGAATGATAGCAATAGTTCAGGAATGCTACAGCTACACGCTATCTAATCAAAGGTGTTAAAACAGAGACATCAAGGCTAACGTAAAACAAGGTGCAGAGCACACCTCTAGGTCACTTGCAGAAGTGCTGGCAAACTTAGAAGCAAGAGAGAGATGCAACGTGTTGCTGACATGGGGCTGAAAGTCTAACAAGTAACTAGGGGATTGCACAGCAAGAGCCTGCCAGTTGCAGCAGTCTCCCCAGCACGCACCTCCAGCTTCAGGGGTGCCAGAATTTGCAGCACACAGCCCAGGACAGGTGCTGAGAGGATGAAGGAAAGGAACAGCCTTAAGGTCAGGCCTGGTGGCAAATGAACCTTTGCACTTTGGTGGAGCTGTGCAAGCTTAGGGGCCAGGAAAAGAGCATAGCTTCTCTCCTTACAGGTCACTGACACACTAGGCAAGTGCTGCTCCACATCCACGGTTCCTGTAAACGTCACTCCTCCTCAGCTATGGGTTTGCTCTGGAACATAAAGCTCCTGACATGCATCAAAAGGGAGTCACTATCTTTATAATTAAAAAACAAAATCAACAGCTGATCTGCCACAAGAACATCTCAGAAGTACGCCAACAGCCACATGAGGCAGCAAGCAATCCAGGACCAACGATAGTCGAGGGCCAGTATTTCAGCCAAAAATGACATCAGTTTGAACTGGAGGAGGGAGATGGGCCCTACCAGCTTCTCTCTCTAATGTCTTTTACAAGCCAGGAAAAATTTGTGCAGAGTGAAGAGCTGATTGTGCACTTCAGAAGATATTATTTAAAACCAAGCGCTACCTCTACTGCATAAGGAAGACACAGCATAGCACACCATGTAATAACTTCAATTTTTCAGACACCTCTTAGCCTCCTCTTATTGGAAGCAACATTTGAAGGCCAGTTTCTTCTCAACTTACCTGCCACAGCTTTGCAGTTAGCATGCTCGTTTGCTGGATGGTCGGTGGTGATTAGCATTCACAACTGTTTTTTACAATTAAAGGAAGGCTATGACAATGTTTTGGCCAAAAGTCAAAGCAGTTTCTTTCCACTTAATAACATTACATAATTTCAAAGACAGTTTGGAGTTCACAAACAATTAAAATCTTCAAGTAAGTGTCGCGCATGATGTCAGGTGAACACATCACTGTTGGAGCTAATCCGTTTTTTCAGCAAGACAGCCGGTCTCACGTGGACTACGTCAGTGCCGGGCTGAGTGCCAGTTCACTAGCAGTGTGCTTGCTGCTGTAGCCTGTGGATAGGTTCGTCCATGTACAAGAAATAATTATCAAAATAATATGATTTTTCTATTCATCTAATAGCAGGATTGGGCCATCAAAATTGTTTGTTTGTTTTTTGTTGTTTTTTTTTTTAACTGCCCATGTAGAGGGGAAAAAAAAATAAAGCTAAACATTCAGTACAGAGCATCAGAAATACACCTCTGACTTTCATATTGGTAATCAAAAATGCATCCCTTATTATAATATTCATAATTGTGTTCCAAATTCTTTGTTTAGTATCATACCTTCTTCTGAAACCCGTTGTGGTTAATTGTGTTTGAGGGAGTAGGCTTGCCCTCGGCGAGAGGGTATTTTATTAAATCTTTACTGGATCAAAACAAAACACTTAAGATCTCTTCAAAAAGTTTCCCTGCTTAAAAAGCAAACAAAACAAAACCACTATCCATTGATCTTTGTCCAAGATCCCTAAGACAATAATGAAGTTTTAAGATTCATAAAGTTTCATACCTCCAAAACACTGACAAACAAAACAATATAAAAAACCAAAGTGCATCTTTAGGAAACAACATCCCCTCAGGTAGACTAGTATTTTACTGTACCAAGAAAAATAAATCCAAGAAGAGAAAAGATTTAGAGAGAAAAATACATTAGCAAATACAGATAAATTTGTTTTTAATAAAGGAGTTAATTTTCTTTCAATCCTATATAAAACAATAGCAATTAAAAACTTCATTTTTGAAAGTAAAATATTTACATATGAACAAGTAACTGTGCAAAATTTACATGAAAAAAAAATGGAAAGACAGGATTCCTAAAAGACAAAATAAAAGGGGTGTAACAGTTGTCAGGTGTTGATAAAAATACTGATCAGCATTCAGTTTACACGCAAGAGAGTTAAATTCTACCATGAGAGTTCACACAAAGAAAGCCAAAGTATTTACAGTCATAAAAGTACTATCAATAGACAATTTAATACAATAACCTCTGAAAATATAAAGAACCAATTAGTATATTTGTAATAAAAAAATAGGTACAAAGAAGGGACTTTGCTCTGGACATCTTTAAAGTAGGCCCACAGCTTGCATACAGTCTTTTAGCAAAATAATTATAGTTTACATAGCCATTTTTATGTTATGTGCCAAAAATTATGTACAATTACTGACAAAATACACCAACCATTTTTCAACACTTGATTCACACTGAGAAACAGTCTTTTGATGATTCCTCTCAACTTGGATTTTATTTAATCTAAGCTTTCACTTTAGCTAAAAAACACAGTGCAAGTAAAATATATTTATGCTGAAAAGGTTTCTCTTTTTTTCCTTTTTTTCCTTTTTTAACTTTACAGCTTTACAAACTATAGCAAATAAAATGCATTTGTACAGATGCTGCTAAAACATTCAGAAGTAACCCTCCTTTATGGGATTTCAGGGCCTCTAATAAGCAATAATGTGATTAAAATTGAGGTTATGTTTAAAATTAACTGTATATCCCTCTAGATTTTGAACACTTTGGGGAAAGATAAATATTCTTAAAAAATCAGTTTGCTTTGCTAACTGACTGTTTGAAAAAAAAAAAGCTAAATGAAATGAGGTCATCTGCTGTAGACATATGCCTATATAATTGATTTAGTTGAATAAAACTGAACTAAAATGCACAATTAATGTCAAAACTGCTACAGGGCTGACAAAGGGTAGCTAGTTATTTGCTAAACGATTCCATCAGTCTTTATATATGGCTTGTTTGGCAAGAAGGCCACTCAATCAAGAGATGAGTTAAAATTTAATTGTCCTTTTATAGTATCCACAGGCCTTGTAAGTATCCTCACTGTTACAGAAATGTATTTCTCTTATACTGAAGAGTTTATTTATAAACAGGAATATAAAACTGTTCCATGTAAAGAGGTGGTTGTTTTTTAAACAATATCCCATTTGCTTGTTACAAAAAGGCGTAATTTGCAAATATATAAAAAATGTCCTCAGGCGGCTCTCCGTCAAAAATACCTTGATCTTTTCCATTTTACTTAAGGAATGCTTTATATAGCAATAGTGAATGGCTTGTCTCTCGCTCATTTTCTAAACAAAATATGAGGTCCCTGAGGTTCACCCGCGTTATCCTTTGTCGCGTAAACTGTCTGGTTGTTCCAACTCCAGAGCTGCCTGGGACTGCTGCATTTGAACCAGATCCCTGTGAACGAGAAGAGCAGAGAAATCAGGACTTGGTAATGCCCACAGGTATTCCAAACCTGTTCAGAGAAAAGACGTGAGATAAAATGACTATGTCCAGGAGGCTAGCAAACAGTGTATGCTATTAGAGACTTCATTTTAATTACTATTTTATAAACAATAGTTGAATAATTAGAAGCTATCGGTGATGTTTAATACAGATTTGTTTTGAAAACACACAAGCGAGGCTCTAGTGACCGACAATCCCAACAAGCAAAAACCCACGGGCAACTACTCTCAGTATTCTTCACCAGATTAGCAGATGGATCCCAGGGGCAGCCCTGGAGTTCTTGCTGAGCTGGGAAGCACTCCTGTCAGCCTGACTGCGAGGTCGCAAGGAATATCCTCGATCTCTCCTGATCTTCCCAGTAGAGTGCCACAAGCTCTGCCTGTTGTTGACAACAGCTGTAACCAGGCTCAGCATTATATTAAGCAGCAGCTATTCTGGACACCGGCAGACATTCCCTAATGATCTCTGAATGCCTCTCTATCATTCAGCAACACTTAGCCTTCCTCTACACACTGGTAGCGTGCCACGCAGGGTGGCAAGAGAAACAAGCAGTGTTATTTGTTACTTTGAAAAAACAGGAGGAGAAATATAAGATTTCTTTCAAGATGCCCACACTGTTTAGATATAGACTGGCTGGTGACTGAGTTTGCAGAGCAGCTCTGCTGGGGCGAACTCCCCATGCATTCTCGCTTGCAGCAGTCACAGCTCTGGTAGGATACGTGTGATAAATACAACTCTTTTATGTCTTTTATGCTTTTGTTTACACCAGCAAGGAAATCCTGCAGTGCTTTAAAGCCATCAGATTAGGCAGGAACACTATCCCATAACAAAGCGTCTCTTTCCAGAAAGCCTGGGGTTTTCTCACAGCCAGGGTTCTCTAGCACATGCAGCAGAGACATCTCCTTGGTAGTACTGGGCTGCAGTCTGGCTTGGGGCTGGCGACAGCTAAAGAGCAGCAAGCATCAGAGGAGCAGCCCCCAAGGAAGTTCTCAAGCAGCCTCCCTGCTCTTCCTCACCCGCAGGGTGGAAGCAGCAGCATTGAGGCACAGTCGCCAGTAGATGGCACAACGAGACCAAAAAGCCAACTTGGAGCTCAACTTTTAAAAGCAGAAATATTTTTGGTAGCTGCTTGTTGCTGATACCTTGCTCTTGTGTGTTTATATTATATATAATGAAGATGTTCTGAGCGATTTGGAACAGTTTATGTTTCTATCACTTACTTCTGGATACTTTTTTCCCATCCTATTTCATTTGCTACAATAATCTAATATTCCTTTTTAAATAAAACTTCAGAACTAGGTGACACCAGAAGGCCCAAATACTCCACTAGTGGCTAGAGATTCATCTGCCTACAGTTTAGACCATTTTAAAAGTGTTCTAAATAAGAACACTGCAGAGTGGAGAAAAGCCAAAATACTTTGAGTAGCATGAGAGCCATGCGAATAAGCGGTTGATACACACTCTAACACAGTCCTCCACGTGTTAATGTATTTCTGCTCTGCGTACATTACTTAGAAACCCATCTAAACCTGCACTGGAAATTATCATCCCTCAGGTGATAGCTTGCTGGGCTTGCTGCCGTCCTTCTTACACCAATGCACCACTAACAACAAAGGACACATTTCAAAAGGACACTTTAAAGCACTTGCACAATTTAGGTGCCTAATTTCCATCTACTTCAATGGACATCAGAAGACGTAGGATGACATTGGACGCTAAATAAATTTTGTCAAACACATACAGGTTAATAGCATAGGCCTATAGATACAATGGTTAGCTGGTTTTGTTTGTTTTTAAATATACCTTAGCTCAATCCAGATTAAATAGACTATAACATGTTAAATAAAAAAGTAAAACATCAGGAGTCTTTTTAAAGAGAGAACTATGCTACTCCTTTAGGCCCAGAATCAGTTAGGAAGCTTTCTTACAACATTCAGTAAAATCAGTTGGACCTAAAATTCCGAAACTGGCAGCAACCTGTTTTGTTGAATTTTCAAACAGTACAATTATTAGAGGTTATTTTACATGTAAATAAAATTCCCCATCCCTAGACAACAGAAGCTTACATTCCCAAATCTGTGTCGAAGTAGATTTTTTTTCCACACTTCTTCTAATATGCCTTAACTACAAACTGCATACAAATGGTGACAAGTGGAGCTCAATTTAAAAATGTTAAGTGACACAGCAGCAAAAAGCACAGCTGTGAGTCTATCAGATCAAAAGCAGCTGGTTCTTAATTAAACAGACAAAAAGATTAGACTTCCAGGGAACCTGTAGTTAATTGGTTAACCAGTAAGTCATTAATCTAGGATAACTAAATTAGTCAGATTTAGATGAAATACAAACAAGTGTTCACAGTAGATGCAAAATACTTTCCATAACCTAAGTGACATTAACAGACTATTCATGTTGCACAGTTGAGCATGCATAAGCAGGCAATGCCAACATCAACACTCCATGAAATATTTCAGGATATTCCTCAGAGACCACATCATTTATAAACATATTGATCTTTCCAAGCGCTGCATTCTGCAATTTTTCTAATTTTAAATTATGTTTATAAAACTTTAATACAATAATTAGTTAACTTATATAAAAACATGTCTATCAATAAGCAGGCCTGATATATTATTAATAATATCAGGCATTTCAGTAACATTTAAAACATAAAATTGTTTATGAGGATGCTCAAGAGGCTTTATTTTTTAATATAAAAAATAAAATTTATTAGTATTCAGATTGTTTTAAATTTTATATCAAGCTCACAAATTATTGCTTCTAGTAACTCGGTATAAAACAAGGTGAACTATTCTGAATTTAGACTTTTCTATAGAATGAGTTGCTTTAGCAGCAAAAATGTGGGATGTTCATGGAGTAAATAAACAGAATTATTAACCTATTAGTAAGCTGTAACTTGCTATCAGATAGAAAACTCTGCATCAAAAAAGACTCAAATTATGAAGAGCACTTTTAGACCTATTAATTACAAGTTTCAGAAGACTTTGTTCTTTTCAAGCATTAGAGATTCCTCATTAAATATCTTCCATGCAGAAACTAATTTTATACTATTTCATGTTCATTAACTTGTTTACAAATACAGTAGATAGTCTATCAATCTACCTGAATTTAAATGAACGTTAAACTAAACAAATACTGAGCATACCAATAGCTTTGTCAGTAGAGGCATTTTTAATTTTTAAAAGTTTAAATGGTAGAACATACAAGGGATGTATACGAACATGCTAATCAAATAGAAACAGTCAAACTGATCTGCTGTAGAGATCCTAAAACTACAGGCTAATCAAAAGCTGAAGAAATTAGGCAAGTTCCTATAACCCAAAGGTCCAGATGTAAATTTCAGCAGTGATTCAATTCTACCACTGTACCCACCTCATTAAAGGCATTAGTCTGCTCTCTTAGTTGGTTAGTTTGGATACAGCAATGACAATCTGTTCTAAAACCAGGTCCAAAGAAGCACAGACTTGAGAGAACAGTGATGGCTTTCTAACATTCCTCAAGTTTCATGAATTGGGAAATATGAGTACTCAAATTTTGTCCCCTATGCCATTACACTGATGCTAAAAATTGATTCTGGCCTTGTAGCAAGCAAATCTTAGCACATTTCAAAATACACTTCTGCTACTCAAAAACTTCTACAAACTAGCAAAGAAATCTCTGAAGAAAAAGACTTGTACTGAGTGACACAGCAAAACCAAGGATTGCAATTGCACCATACCTCTGTCCCTGATCCAGATCCTGGCGAATCCACTTTCCTCTTCTTTCTGGGACCAATTGCAGCTAATGCAGTCAAGTTGGCATCCCTCTGTCTCATCTGTGCTAGCTCCTGTTGCTGCATCTGCATTTGTAAAAACAAGTACAGTTAATCTTTTTTCTTTTAATTTTGCTAAGAAAAGTTTATGTTGAAGTGAACACTTACCTCCTTGGCCTTCTGTTTCAACCTAAGCTGTTCTGGATCTTCTTGTCTAGATCGAGACTATGTTGATAAACGATGAACATGGAAGAGCCAGGGAAGAAAAAAAAATTGTTTACAAAAGCAATTAAACATAAGTTTTACACAGTGTATGAAAGCTTTTCTTAAATTTCTGTGGGGAGTAGATTAATAACACAATAACACAACATGAACTTATCAGAAGTCCTGGGTTATTTTGTGAATTGTCTCTAGAGTGCTCCTGCCTAGGAAGTCATACTCATCCTATATTCAGGTCACTGAGTACAACCACAAAGTCTAATGCTTACATCAACTGCTCCCTATCCATTATATTTCATCATCATTTCTGAATTTTCTTTCTATTCTCCAAAATACTTGTAGCCTTTCTATACCATTTCATTTATGCGTACCACCAAGTTATATAGAATAAACTTTTTTCCTCAATGAAAAAGGCAAGGACTAGTTTTTAAGATCTACTAAATCTGAGAAATGCAATGAGAATGGTAGAGCAGCTGTCTCACGTGCTTTACCAAGGAAAGCAGAACACAGCTGTATCTAAAGAACACATTCATCAAGTTCTATATCTGAAGATTAGAGTCTTTCTCTTCATCACGTCCTTTAAAATGCAAAGAAACTCTGCACTTTTGACGTCAAAAATGACACTGAAAATGTGTGAAATCCAAGCACTTGCCTTTGCTGCACGCATTAAAATTTCCCTTTCTTGTTCATCTTTACGCTGCTTTTCTATTTGATCAAGTTGTTCAAAGAACTTGAGCTGTGCCCGAACGTCACTTGCTTGTTCATATCTTTCATCATCCTGAAAACAGAGCAAATATGTTTCTCATTACATATCTTAAAAACAAAGCTGTTAGCTTGTACTGTACTGTAGAAGAACATATACATTTAAAGCTAAGTGTTCACTTTGTCCTTTTCAAACAAATAGCAAGTGTATATTTACACCAGTCAAACCAGCTAGAGCTCTTAAAAGCATTTTGTTCTATTCCATGAATTCATCAGATTTTGACTTCTATGCTAATATCATCACGGCTTTAACCTCACAAACAGATTTCAGAGAGAACTGTTTTTTGTTATTTTTTAATGCTGAGGCATTTGCATCTATTAAGAACACACATCTGTCAGATAGAAGTCTCTTGAGAATTCAGAGCAGTGCTCCCTAGTCCCACATTGATCCCAGCAGCATTAACAACAGGTGCAGTCTGTTCATTCTAATACAACGTGGCCACATGCACGAAGAGCAGGTGAAACAGCTCATTTTACATTCAGTCACTTCGTCCCATACAAAGTGCCTTGTTTAACATGGGTTATCATCAAAAAGGAGAAGAAAATATGATATATTTTTCTCTCCTATATGCTCACATGGGGAGAAGGAAGGATATAATGTGGTGTAAGCCTCAATGCTAAATTTTGCTGCATCCTCTTCATGCTCGAGCAGTTGTAGAGTTGTACTTCTGTGACTTACTGTATACCTTTTTGGAAGGTCAGCATAGCCAAAGAATATTTCCTTGAAAGGGAATATTAACTGCATGTTCAATGATTCACCTTCCTCCCCCCAAGTCCTTCTCCCAGTACCTGCTGGGCTTATATAGATTGAATTACAGAAATAAAAGAACACAAGGACTCTACAAATAGATCATCACTGAGCATAAAAAAGGCTTCTGGAGATGAGCACCTCTATGTAGTTTCAGTAGGAGATCAAAAAGCTTGTTTGCAAAGATGCTGTACGCTTGAAGAAAGGAAATGAAAAATACTCATCCATCACATCATGCAGCCTTACACTGGGAGACTTGATGCTGACTGACCTTTACCAGATGGCACATAATGCTTGGGTGGGGTGAACAATACTAAATCACATCTTTTATCTGCCTCTCTCATTGTACGATCACTCAGACTTTAAACATTTGACATAATAAAGGGGTGAGGACAGCTCCTAAACATTGGTTTGAAAAAAAATTTGCAAAGGCAAGCTGAAGTATTCTAATCATCTATGTATATTAATAATCTTAGTGTAATGTAAATCAGTCAGAGACAATAAACTAACTTCACAGAATGAAGAACATCTAAACACATGTATCACAGCCAACCCTAAAAGCCCATGGAATCTGTGCAGTTTTATCTGTGCAATAAAATACAGTTACCTTATAAGAAATGTTCCTTTGTTGAGCAGTCTCTGATAATTTTTCCACTAGGTTTTGTAGTCTTTGTTGTGTAGCATGTGATACGTAGCTAACTACATCAGGATGGATTTCTGTTATTCCATGTTTTTTACCTACGATCAGGACAGAAAGTTGTAAAAAAAAATCATAACATGCAGCTAAACATCTGGTCAATCTCAATCATGGAAATTTAAGCACTTCAAAAAAATAAGGCCATCGTGTATTTCTGAGAACAAGCATTAGACAGGAAATGGTATACATATAAAAGTTTACGTTAGCTTAACAAAATTTACGACTTAACGAATGTTGCATGTCACAGTAAAACAAGCAACTGAAGAACACTTTTAGTTATGCTATCATTTTTAAACTCTTGCATAAATAAATGATAAAATTGTTTCTGGATTTTTATCTTTTTTTAAACAAATTTAATTATTTTAGTTGCTCTATCATTTTATACAGTCAGAATTTTAACCAGGTCCAGTAATTTTGATGTTAAGTTGCCATCATTTTAGAAAATCTTTCTATAGCTTTGTTATTGCTTATACTGTTCTTCTACCGTCATAAGCTGAATGACTGCCCACACAAGCATCCAAATATACAAAAGGTAACTACTCGAGCAACTTTAAAACTATTCAAATCAATTTACATGGAAAACGTCTTCAAGTACACCCAACAGTAGTGAAATTTGTTTCTTAAAGCTCTAGAAACATTAACTTACCTATTTCTAATATCCTTCTTTGTAAAGGTGCTGAGAAGAGGAAGGTTTCATCTTTACAGGACCTTGTTAACGTGCCCACTAGCTCAGAGTTTGTCGCCAATATTCGAGCGCTTTCCTCTGACAGGTTGACTCCAGCCATTGATGCAACATCATTAATGTCATCATCATCCCTTAAGAAATGAAAACTCATTACAACCATAACATTTACTTCTTGTATCTACACACGCTGCTACAAAACCTCAACTGCACAGAAGTTCCACAACAAATCTGGATATTTTATTTCATTTTTACATTTTATTTGCTTTTATTATACACTAAAATAAAACTAACATTTGATTCCAAAGTATTTTTGCCATTTTGCACTTCCTAACTGTTTTTCTTAAGGTCTTTTCTTATGCAACATTTTAGCATCTTGAGAAACAGGAGACTAGACATCACTACCACCAAACAATAATGAACTGCACTCATCACTGTAAAACAGGCTATACATCTGAACGACCTGAACAGAGTTGGCAGGAGCAAAGGAATGAATTCTATTTGCTTGTCCAGACAAGAATTGTTTGTGAGGTTTGATTTCTATCCTTAGTGCCAGCTAAATGCTAAAACCAGTCTGGCACAAGTATACCCACAGCTGTTTGTACAAGTCTTTAAGTAGCAAATCTGCTACAGAAAATTCACTTCTAGATCTTGCGAGTGTACCTAGCCTGATTCAGCACCACTGGAATACGCAGAAAGGATCCCACTGAGCTCAGCAGGTTGCCCAGGCAGTACAAGTACAAATAAGCATATGGTTCCTCACCTAAAAGAACCTCCCCCAGGTTCTTTCAGTTTATTCTTCTGAGCAGCAGCTACTTGTGTTGAAACAGTGGCAATAGCCTTGTTTCCAGGTAATACTGTTGGTTTTACCACAGGTACTGCAAGAAGACAGACAACATTTGTACATCAAATTTCAGAGTTCAGATTTACATGCCAGTCATGGGTAGTAACAGCAGGGGCCTGGCACAAAGATTCAGTTTCTACCAGCATTTCACCCATCTAAGGCAGGACCCTCCCATGCACTTCCAGCTCCCAGACATTTTAGTTGACTGTAAGTGCTGCCCTAACATATTTGCAACCCCAGCCACTATGGCAATATGCACTGAAAATTTTATCTGTACTAATAGCCAGCATACAGCTACAGGGCACTTGAGAACTGACAGTAACAAAACAGACATCAGTTAGTGCTATCAATACAACATATACTAAATATCTTGACCTCCTACCTGTCTGAAGTTGATTCAGTTGGATTTGTTGAGGAGTAGTAAGCATAATACGACTATGTGGTTGCCGCAACGCTACCATCGGCGTCTGTGTCAACGTTACCTGTGGAGGCCTTATCAATGTCCCTGCTTTTTGAGACTGTTGGATAACCTGCAGAGAAGTAGAAAGAAGAACTGTGAACAATCTGAAACAGTTAAGGCTAAGAATCTGGTGGGAAGTAACAAGTCTAACAATAAACTTGTAAATTGTTATCATCTTAACACATCCATTCATTGATCTAGAATAAGCACATTTTAAGGTATTTGAGTTTCTTTAGACAAATTATTACTCAGTGGAAAACTAATCCGTTTTCTGTGATACAAAAAAAGCCTTACTGCTATTAAAAAAAAAAAAAAACTATAATCGGAACAATCCTGTTAAAACTTCTACCTGTGGCTTCTACATTAGATATAGAAATATATATAGCGTTCAATTTCTATTTCTTACCTAGATCCTTAACACCTTGCTGTAATGTCTATGCTATAAAGACCACAAAACTGATATGATCACAAATTTTCTTTCAAGTTAAGTAAAAAGTATTTATGAATTGACAAAAGCAATCTCTTCTTTTCATCTTATTTAAAAATTTATGGATAGAGAAGCTCAGATGAATGGCAAATGTTCTACACGCAATATTCATGTACTAAGCAAGAAACCCGAGCAGTTTAATAACATATATTAATACATAACCTAGAATAAGCTTGTGTGCAGACACTGCTTTGTTTTATGAGAACAGGAAAAAAGGCGGTACATATTACACTATTCTTACAGGGTTTTCATTAAGGTTTATATGAAGGCATAAGAAACTTCTTCTCTTTCCTCTTTTGGGGTAATTTGTTGTTAGACTTAAGAAAAGGGGAAGTGGAAAATGCTCCGTAACACTGCTCTCATGGGATGCAGTGATTGAGAAAATCTGTCAATATTTCTTGGTAAAGCAGGAAATACAGTACTTTAATCGTGAATGGATTTTAAATTATACCTTTTTTCTTCTTAGTAGCTCTCTTCTCTAAAAAGGTTAAAGATCCGACTGAAGTAAACAACCAATTTGTGAAGAAAACTCACTGCATTCTGAAAAAACAACTGTGTAGTAACAGCTGACGCGCTTCAACTTACGTACCAGTGGTGTAGACTGCCCTTGTTTACTAACACCAACTTGTGTAGGCTGAGTTAGGCTGATTACAGGTTGTTGGAGAGTACTCGTTACAGTTGCAGTCGCCTTCCCTGCTGTGCGCTGAACCGACGGGCTTAGCATCACTGCCGTAAGTGCAGTCGTTGCTTGCGTTGTTGGCTGCTGCTGTTGACTTTGCTGAATGAAAGCTGCAGAGTCTGGTGTTAACTGTCTCAAGGCAGGTAAACTCCTCTGAAAGGAGGAAGGGAAAGAATTTGTTTGAGTATCTTAATGCTAGATAACAGAAGAAAACATTAATCATAAAAAGCTATGCATTTAATGTCAGTGTGCTGCATTGGTCTGCATGGACATCTACATCAGAAGAGAAAATGTGACAGCAGCTAGACGGAGCAACAGCACCTTTAGTTGTGGAAACCTGGGCATCAGGCTTCTAAGGATATTGAGCCCATCTGGAACCCTTGGTACATATTTAACAGTCTAAGCTCATGCTGCCTCACTTGACTGCATATACCAACCTATGAGATGTGATGGCTTAGAAGATTGCAGACTTTTACTGAATTCTTACATTAGTTACTTACAGTAACAATTTTTGTCCTTGAGAACAACTCACGTATGAACAAGTATTTAAGAATTCAAAAACGTCAACAAACACCTACAACTATATCCCTTAATCATACATTAGTCAAGCAAAGTTATATTCTTACCATAAAGTGCTGATCTGCTTTCTCTGATTTTTCAGATGGTAAATGTTTCAGAATAAACATTATTTTGAGATGTGTCGAATTACTATAAAATTTAGGACAAATGGTGTTTATTATTGAGAGATGACAAATTTCCCATTTATCTGTATGAATATATGGTATACAGCATAAGAGCATGAGTTTGTCCAGAAGGTACAGTTTTCTGTATCATTCTATCCCTCCTTTTTTTTTTTAAGACACTAAAGGGATGATAATAAATCAATTCATAGGCTTGGTGCTATGGAAAGAAACAGCTTGTAAGTAATAGAAAGGCAACCCACACTTTTCAGATTTCTTAAAGTAGGTATGATTTGACACTAGAAGAAATTATATTATTGGTTGTGCCAATGAATCATGCTAACAAATCTTTGGAACCAGGAGACAGAAATATTGTTTTAAGGGAGCAGAAATCTAACAAGGCACCATTTACAACTTCCATCTACATTATCTCAGAATTCCATCTGTACTGGTAAAAGATGTGCTTGTGCTCACTGCTGCAGGCAGATAAGCACATGAGGACTTGTGAACACAAGTTACCTTCAGGAAAGGCACAAGGTAAGGTTGAGGTGAAGAATTAAGTTCTCTGTAGAGCCTACTGGTGAAGTCTTCTGCTTCAATTTTTCCATCCTTCAGAACAGAAAAGCAAAATAAATGAACTTGCAGAAATTACCTTTTACATTCATTCAACACCAAGCAAAAAATGTAAGTCTTAGCAGTCTATAGGAAATAAGCAGTTTAATCATCCCCCACTAATTTTAGTTATCAAGTTTTATCATAGCAATGATTTTTGAATGCAGTTTTAAGACGTCAGCCACAGAGAATTATCAAGAACTATCAACTGCTCTGAACAGCCTGGCAGCCCCATCTCTGGTATTCTCTTTTCCAAAGTACTATAGCTCCTCCATTTCAAATAATTAAAGGTGTGTCCATCATATACTAAGGTGGCATATCTGTCACAAAACTAGCTGTATATTCCTCTTAGGAGGATACTCTGAAATTTGGTTTATGACCACCACTGGTTATCTCGTGATAACATCGGGAATACACAGCTCTGCCTCACATTAAAGGCTGCTCACAACTAGGCTAAGCAGTATTACTGCTTATTCTATAAACATTAAGTACGTCAAGCTTTAACATTAGTTTCAGGTAATATTATTTACTATTATTTTGTAAAAGTTTGTGGTTTCCTATTGAACTAGCTGCACTGTCTTTCTTGACATTTCATAATTCATATTTTTATTCATTGCTTTATCAATAAAAATCATAGAATTTAAAGAGTCATCGTTTATATTATTTGCACTTAAATTTAACTTGCATAGGTCCATTACAATAAGTTAACAAATGTCATGGTTAGGTTCTCATGCATGAATATGAGCAGCAATAAGCTTCAAAAAGAAGTGATTTACAAGCTTCAAAAGAAAATCCATGCATATATTTTAATTTAGAAAAAGCAGTGTTTGGTTTCTCTCACATTTTAGAAACTTTCTCCTCATCATAAACACTCAGTTTTGTTTCCACATATTGTTTTTGTGCCCACATATTGTTTCTTACAACTTTTAATGAACTTTCATATGAACTTTCCTTACCAGCAGGTTCTGTACCAATTCTTTCACGTTAGCCGCAGTCTCTGAAGACTGTTTTCCAGATGATGCCAGTTTTATTAATGTGGATAGAAAGTTTTTGCATTTCTTCACATTTTCCATAGTTTCCTGATGGAGGCGGGCAGGGAGAGTAGAAGGGAAACAGAAGAGATAATAAATTCTTTGTAATAAATACTCTGACCTGAATTCTGAGAAATAAAGTCCTTCTCTAGTCCATCACTGAATAATAATATTTATTAATTCAGGTCCCTGAATTAAAAAAGTGTTCTCACTTTGTAAGTTATATGGTACTGCCAAAAGTTTACTGTTTTCCCAAGACCATCAGGTAACAGAACTCTTACATCTTTACTGATCTGAGTGGAGAGTAGTGCCTGTGTGTGTATGTGTATAGATACACATACATGGTTGTAATAAAAGGGTTTCTAAATGCACTCAGTATCTTACTGTGGCAGCAGTGGAGGTTGCCGTCGTTCCTTGCACTGTTCTCTGAGGAGTTCCAGTTTGTACAGCTGTTGCTGTCCCCAAAGTAGTTGTTTGTGCAGTACCACCCAGAACAATCTGAGGCTGCAGAAAATACAAACATAAGATTATTATACTTGGAATGTACCTGATTGTTTCCCATCAAACCATCAAATTAACCAAGCCGCAGGGCAGTGGGCATCTTCTTTCACAGCTACTATAAAAAAGAAGTTGCTCATCTGCTATCTGCTGCAGAGGAAAGAAAAAGCCACCAGATGGCACAAAACACTACGCATTCAAAACTGAAATGGCAAAAGTTGATTAACAATTGCAGGATTTTTGGTTACTCAATAAAATCACAAAATAATACCATAAACATACCCTGGTACTCTGTTGTTTTACAACATGATTAAAAAAAGCACTACATTTCTGTCAATGCAGTAACTATTTTTCCCTGTTCCCTTAAATGCCACTTTCAAAGGGAGACTTTTTTAAAAAGCACAATGGGCACAAAAGCTTTGCTATTCCCTAGGTCTTTTTGATGAACAAGACAAAACATTTTTCTACTCTCAGAGACAAGTTGGTAATTCAAGGTAGGAATACCACCCTTAAAGAAACAACATTGTAAACAAGAGCTTTTCAGACGTGCAGTCCCACTCAGACTTCCAACACATTCTAATTACTACTGACAACCCAATCAGAGAAACAATAATTCTTATCAAGCTAAAGCTGGCTCACAGAACTTTAACAATTTATTTATAAACTTGCTCTTTATATAAATATACACAAAGAAAAAGGCTCCAGTGGTGCCAAAGATAACTTTCATTGGTATCTGGGAGACAGAAAAGGAGGTAAGGATTTAACATGTCACATTCTTTCGTAATAAGGATAAATGAAGACCGTGATATGCTCATTACAGGAAAAAAAATATGCAGATGGAATGACTTTTTCCTTCAGTACAACAGCAGTGTAGATGAGTGAGACCCGGGTAAATTAACTCTTAGACTTGGAAAGACCACTGGCATAGGCAAAGGATCTGAGAGGGAAAAAGGTTAACAGGGTGCACAGAAAAAACTGCTCTAATCCTCTCTGCTCCAAGGATGAAGAAAGCACAATTATATGATTAGGCAACAGCAATCACATCGCATTGTTGCCTGGAAGTCAAAGGGAGAATTTCACACTTGTGCACTGCAACTTAAACTTGGTATTCCCCTTCCTCCCCCTCAAAAAAAAATAAATCAACAAGAAAGCCTTTCAATAATACAGGCTGATCAATTAGAAGAGACATCACCATACTAAGACATCATGATTTATCCTAGGGCTATTAGAATCTCCACAAGTACACAAACCAAAGCACAAACTCAGAAGAGGGAGAAGTCTTGTGGAAGAGAAGGCTACCAGGGCAAGTTTTTGCTTGTTGTTTTGTTTGTAATTGTAAAGTTTGTTGTGGGATTTGGAGGACTTCAGATCCATCAGAGGATTACTGCCAAAGCTCCAAATCCAAAGGAAAATAGTGTCACTTTTTTGAGGGAGAAGGCATAAAAGTTACTTTATTTTGGCCAGTTCTGCAATTATAAAAACTTATAGCAGGACACTTTTACATATATATGCAGATAGGCATAATATGAAAAAATAAACATTTTAAAAATCATATATTTTTTTATATCCTCATCCAAAATCTGAAGTAAATTAGGATCTGAAAATGTTTTAGAAAGGATAATCCATAAGATATTTCTTCCATGCACTAAGCTTCCAATTATAATTCCTGTATGTCTGGCAGTTTCAGGGCTTTCACCTTATCTTAACAAGCGAGGTACCTCAGGCATACCTTCCGTTTCTACAGACTTACTTGCACAACAGGAGGACGCTGTAGCGTTGTGGTGGGTTGCACTGTTGTTTGAGCCTGAGACACTTGCTTGATAATAGTAGTTGGTGTCACCTGTCGTGCAATAATAGACGTTCCCGGAGCCTAGGGAGAGAGAAAAAAATATCAAACGTGGTAGTTCCTAAATTTAAATATAATCTACCGATCCCTTATTAACCATTTAACCATTATAACCAATTATAAACTTGAATGGTTTTATTGATATAAAGAAGTTTTCAACTTAATGCCACGCATACAAGTAACAATATTTTTGATGAAGGCCAGCCAATTGTAACAGATTCCAAACAAAACTCAATGCCCATGCCACATGGGAAAGTCTGTATATCACCAGGTTCATCAATGGCTTCTTCAAGTCACTAACAACACACGTTACTTTCTGGTGTATTCTTCTCAGGTAAAACCTCTTTTTTCTTTTTTTTCTTTTTTTTAAAAAAAAAAAAACGCTGAGAATCAGTGAACAAACCTGCACCGTCGATATCTGTACTGGAGGAGCACTGGTAGGTGTAGCAGGACGAGGAGTCATAGTATTCTGAGGCTGAGACTGGGCATGTGCCTGTGCTTGCATCTGCGCCAAGGCTTGTTGAGGGATCATCAGCAACTGCCCATTCTCACTGCGCACAAGGACCATGCCTGTTAAAAAAGAAATTAGTAAGAAACATACTGTCCTTTTCAAATGTGAAAGAACACATTTTTTCAGTTTATCCAAGTTGGATATGTAAGTGGAATGAATGCACTGTTGAAGTACTACACAGCTAGCAAAAGTAGTTTAGAATAAAAGCAAAAATACCCCGATGTGTTACCATATTCTGTGCAGAATAGCTTAACTGCAGAAGGACTCTTTATTCATCAACATGCTCTGTATGGTGTGCATCAGCACACACGAGTCACCCCCCTCCCGACCAAGTATTTCATGAGACCAGAGGTTCAAGTTAGCAATCACATAAAAATTGCTCCTGTTTTTTTAGTAAAAGATGTTTTATTTAACACAGCAACTAAAACAAAACCTTCCCATTATGGAAGATTCCTGTTACTTTTTGAGAAATTAAAATCAAACTAGGTTTCACCAGCAACAGGAACACAATTGTCTAAGTTCTAAATTAATTTCCCTGCAACAAATTTAGTAATGAAAGCGGTTATAAAATCGTAATTTTTCTCATGTGCATCAGCAGCAGACTGCACTGTGCCATGTTACACCCCAAAAGGGAAATAAAACGGGGAGGGAAACGAGGCAGCCGTTCCCTGCTCAGTCACTCCGATCAATGCACTTAACCTCACCGGATAGCTCCAGGGAACCAGACCCGAACAGGCAGATTTTCAGATGCTAGTCTCTTTCTAGAAGCACATACAGGATCAGGACAACATCAACTTTTTTCAAGGGTTCGTTCAATCATTCCTCATGTCTCAGTCAGTCCATGAGAGACTCAGGAATTCGTGAGCTCTGAATAAGCCACCCAAGGAAACAAACTGGGCTCCCAAAACTTGTTAGCCTGCTGGAGCAACGACCTACGGGAGGAAACTTCACCACGAAAATGAAGAGGCACTACCGAAACCAGACATTTTTCGTTGTTACTCAGTGGATAAAAAGTCTATACATGCTCCCCAACAATACGTGGAGATAGATCTCTTCTCTGGAATCTCATAGCACGACTACCACAAAAGAATCAAGCTTTCATTCGGTTTTCCAGTTGCATGAAGTGCTGAAATGTCTACAGACAGCGCCTTAAAAAGTTTGCTTGGATGGTTTGAAAATGAGCGCTCAGCTACAAAATCCATATACTGATTTTTACAAATATGAGATCAAAAAGAAAACATTATTATATTAGTATTACACAGATGTTAATTTACATCAAAATTTACATCAAAAAGCTCATTTACATCAAAAAGGTAAATTTCTATCACAGCTTGTTTAGAAGCATTAAGGGGGGAGCACTACGTGCTACAGACAAGAGGTGTACCTAGAAGCAAATATTCTCAAGTTGTCTTTCTGAAGGAGTGGTGGAGGGGAAAATCTTTATAATCTTGAAGACTGCAGAACTAAATACAATTAAGTTTAGCTGTCAAGCCTGGAAAACAATTTCCCATGCCATCACAAAAAGTAAGGTCTTTTTTCCTGTGACTTATGTCAAGAGATGCATTTTAATTACAACAGCAAAGCCACGCAACACCAGCACGGCTTACAAGAACTTTTAAAACCTCAGAGCTTGCTCCTCTCTGCTGCTCATTAGAACCATCACTACCTTCTCACCATCAGCCTCTCAACACAGAAACAGGGCTAACAGCACAAAAACCAAAAAAGACAGAAATCCAGTAGTTTAAAACCTAGGAAGTGACTTGCTAGCACGCCAAGCTCAATCCTGCACAAAAAGAACTTGGCAATAATCTCCCATTGTGCAAATACGAAATCTTAGGTGATGAATTCTTGTTGCCCTTTCTTAATAATCAGCTGAAGAAACTGAACACTGCATCAGTGGAAATCTCCAGTATTATTATAACTGAAGACATGGGGACAGCATAAGTCTGATTAGAGGAACTGTTTCAAGACAACGTCAAATATTAAATCTGGCTGATTACCATTTAATTTTTAGCAAATCAAAAGGCCAAGCACAATTATATAAGGCTTCGCTTAAGCCCTGAAACACACACAAGTCAATTGACATCCGTAAGAAATATTTTTTCTTACACACCACAATTCTGGGGTTCCCTGCAGCACTGAAGGGCTAACACACCACCCAAGTTCTTTACGGGAGTAGTTTATTTCCTCCTTCCAGAAGCCCAACGTAACAGATACCCACGTAGATAAGCACCAAACCAAAGGTGACCACTGCTGCAGGGCAAGCACCGTGCCAGGACCGCGAGATGCTCGCCCTGAGCTCCACGCAAACTACAGCATGCCTGCACGGTAACACAGCGCAGCTGCTGACACAGGTGAAAAGCGTGTTAGCGTAAGCCGTACAAAACATACCAAGGAAGTTCAGGTTTTGGCCGTCGGCAGACAAAACAATCAGCTGTAATCGAAGCCTTGGCTCTGGGCACTGCCCTGTTAGATTTCTAACTACGGCAAGCCTGAATCTTTGCTCAAGTCCTGAAGTCATAATAAAAAAGTAATTCACGCACAGCTACATTCATATCTGTCCGTGTTTAAATCGCTCTTTCATACTATGCTCCTGCTCGATAAATGGTTATTTTCAATTTATACAGTTTCTAATATATCTTTAAGTTCGGGTCTACCACTGACAGATCAATTGCTGTGCGCACTTCACCGGCTACGCGTACGCGCAGAGACAATTTCCAGCAGCAGACCAGCCTTGTGTAAGCTTTAATCACAGCGCGATGACTTCACACGTTTTACCTGCTTGACATCGTGTCTTGTTGGAATAGAGAGAATTTCAAAAACGGTGTAAGAATTTAGATCGAGATGAACTTTTTTAGTGAAACTTTGCGCAGAAATTCACCCGTAACGCAAGGAGAGGGCAGCTAAATATTGACTGACCACATCTCTCCAACCTTGCTGACAAATTTAAAAGGGAGCTGGAGACACCTTCGCATGTGAAGGAAATATATATATCTTTTCAGTTCCAAAATGTGTATTTTAAATATTGATATACAGAGAAATACCATAATCTCACACTCCAGAGCATAAGGGTACAAATGCTGTATGAACCGGACCAGAAACCACCAGCAGGTACTGGACAGCTGGAACTGCACCCAGGTACTTCACTTCTCCATAAACTCAACATCACGTTTACATAAGAATGAGAAATACTTTTTGTTTCAGGTTTACAATCCAGGTTTTTGTTCCCCAAGTGGCTGAATTGCTATTTCAGGCCAATCAGTTAACAAAGATCATTGCAGATGTTCTATTAGAAAGAAGTGACAATAAAATCCCTGCACAAATTAAATATCTCTGCCTTTTTTCCCAGGAAGTCTAATAATATGTACTACAAAAATCATAATCGCTATTAAAAATGCAAACATTCTAGCATTCTTTCCAAGGCCCTCATTACAAAGCTAATTAAAATTAAAATTAATTACTATTTTTGTTAGAAGTTTGAGGCTTAACAGAATCCTGAAAGAAGCTCCTATTTTAGTTTGAATTAAACAATTCATCACGGCTCCAAATGAAGGATTAGCAAAATTGAGTTGGACTTCTCCTTACACCGAAAAGGATTTGTCCTCCTAACTAGTGCCATGGTCATCTCACGTACTCTTGTCGCAGAGAACTTTCCAGTTCTGCTAATTTTCAAGAGACTTTTTGGACCTTTTGGGTGGAAAAGTTCATTATGATATGGCATAGCGGTATGACTGCATTGTGTCTTCTTTGCCTCTTGCTATTTGTATTTTATTTGCTAATGGCATTTCTATTTTAAAGGGTTTTGTTCTTTTTTTTCTTAAATTAATAGAAGTTGTAAAATCATGCAGTGGAATAAAATGTGAAGAGCTCTGCCCATATGACATGTCAGAAAAACACAAACCAGGCTTTCTTCTAACACCTTTCCCTTCCTTTGAAAGATGTCATGCCTTAGCAAATGCTAAAGAAAAAAAATCCATATCAGAATAATAAAGATAGAAGAATAAAAAGTGATCCTGTAACTTTTGCAGACCACCCTGGGTAACTCCTGAGACACGCAGCTTCCCTCTTGCAGGAAACCTCTACATTTGAGAGAACCACAGATGGTAAGCCTAGAAAACTGGATTAATAACACGTGCAAGAGCTGGAATGATGGAGTTCAACGCCCTGCAGGTACAGCAGGCTTCTGTAGGTTCCTGTCCTGAGGAGCTGCAGGGTCCAGCAAAGCGCCACCCCGACGAGCACACCCAGCAGACACAGCCAGGTGTCAGCCCGGCTCAGAGCAAGCGCTGCACTGCTCAGGGACTGCTCACACACCAGGCCGTGTGCTGGAACTGCGGCACGCACCCAGCACAAGGACCATAGGAAGGAATGCCCATGCTTGCCATACCTGCATGAAGGACTGAAACTCTCCTGGAGCTGTGAAATACAAAACCTACAAAATATCCTATCAGATCAAAAGCAACAGCAGCATTTCTGATACTGAACTGAAGAACAAATTGGTTGAAACTTCAGAGATTTTGCTCGCTACCCACGGTACAGCCCATGGTCTGATCCAGACCCACTCAGAACCATCATTAATGAATGCAGACTTTTAATAAGTGTTTGTTGTTAATTTTGTAGCTGAGACAGACACTGAGGAGTTAATGGATGCGTGCTCTTGAAATCACATAGAAGATACACTTTTCCAGTCTTCGGAGGAAATTCTCTGAAATTCTCTTCTCAAAGCAAAAAAAGGAACTGAACTTTACTTCCAGGAGAAGGAAAAGAAAAACCACACACACACCTGGGCTCAGGGAGCACTGCATCACCTTCGACACACAGTGCCCATGTTCAGAAAAGACATCCAAGCTCCAAAGAATAACTAGAGGATTGGTAGTTCAGCTGCAGGAAATCAAAGTTCGAACAAATATCTGGAGAAAAGAAGATCATTGATAGTACAGTCCATTGGAACCTGACAAATCTTCACATCCTATCCAGATCTGCCAGGAAATTTCACCTGAGGTTATCTTAACGCCAAAGCAGTTAGTACCCAAAGCTCTCAGGCACACACTCAGTTGTGACAAGATGTTACAAACTCTGACCTGGCACAAAAATCTGACAGGAACTGGAAGCAAGCAGTGCAGAAGAAAGCTTTATAATAGTATCGGTATCCTTTCTCCATTGACAGAAGAGATTCTGTTGCAATGAAAAGGAAAGCAAGTGTCTGGAGGGGGATGCAAGTTGATACCAGACACACCGCAGACACCCTAAGAAGCAGAGGGGTGAGTCAACGCTCTTCAGGTGATTTGATCAAGCTGCACAGAGACCCCGGAATGACAAAACCTTTACGAAAGGATGAAGTTTTTAAGATTTTCCCAATACAAAAAAGGTGGAAGGAAAGCTGGAAGAAGAGACAGCTGGAGCAAGGGATCACTGCCTGCAGAAACCTCAGGAAGAGCATTCAGCAGCACTTACACGTATGACAGTGTCCCTTCTGACAGGGAGGAAAGCATAGCCTGGTGCTGACACCAACGCTGACTCCTCTTATGATAGCTAGCCTGCCTATCCAAGTTCTCACTCTACAGGAATAAAAAGCCAGTAAAAAAGGGAAGAACCTACCAAAGCTGACTAGTGTAGGCTACGAGTCTGCAAGCTCCTGGCAGGTCCGTGACAATCTAGGTAAGCAAAGGAGGCTTCCCCTCGCACAGGACAACTTTAGGCAGATCTGGAATTACTTACGCATGTCAAAGAAGAGCTTCTGTAATAAGCCATCAGACACACAGCACCTGTGAAGGATCTACACAGCAGTTCATGAGAAGTATTGGTTACAAACACGATGAACAGCACAGAACTTCCAATGGCAACACAGCCGCGGGCTGGATTTTACCAAAGATGCCTTATTTTGTACAAGTTGAGTGCTGCGCAGCCTCGTTAGACGCGCTGTCACTGCTGGCAACATTCAGGGCTTTATGCTGGCACCAAAACCTTTCACCGTCTTTATCAGTGACTTGGGCGATGGGATGGAAAACACTCATCAAGTCTGCGCAGGACAACAAACCAGGGGAGCTGCTGATATGCTACGAGGGAGGGCTGCCTTTAAGGGAGAATTCAACAAGTCAGAAGATTAAAACAACAGGAACTGCACAAAGTCTATGGACAAACAAGTCCTGAACCTGGGACAGAGGAAACCATGCTACAGCACAAGCTGAAAACCAAAGGGACAGCTCTACAGAAAATAAACAACACAGGGGTCCTGGTGGACACAAGCCAGACAGGAGTCAGCAGCGTGTCCTTGCCGAGAAGGCAGCTAACCACACACTGGATTGTATTAGCATGCACGTAGCCAGCTTCATCAGGGGAGTGTGAGTCTCATTAACGGGCACTTGCAAGGTTGCATGTGGAGTATCTTCAGTTTGCCCCCCCCCGGAGCAGGAGAAATACTGACAAAGTGGAACAAGCACGGCACAGGGGCACTGCAAGGTGAGGGTGCTGGAATGGGCCCCAGGCAACCTGACCTGTCTTTGAAGTTCACCGTGCTTGGAGCTGAGGTTTAGTTCAAGCGATCTTCAAAGGTCCCTTCCACCCTGAATTATTGCACAACCCCACGAGAGAGTGCCAAATACTAGCCACAGATTCAAAAGGAAACTGAAAGTCGCTTGGATTCAACATGACATATTGCTGGGGCTGTAAAAACGGGTCAGGACTTCAGCTGAGCTTCCATTAATTCCATTAATAAATTTCAGTCTGTTTTTCCGTGGCGTACAGACTGTGACAGCAGTTCATCAAGAGGGGACCACGCCACGAATCAGAAGGGGAGCCCGGACCTAACAGTGGGGCAGTTTCTCAGCCGCAGCCCAGACCCCTCCTCGTGCCATGGATTTCCTGGCACGCTGCGGGTCAGGGCGCGGAGCGAGCAAAGTTTAGGTGCTCTGAACCTCAGGCGAGCTGTGCTGCACACCCAACCAGGGAAAACCTTTACCTGAATTTTCTTGCCCAAATCGTTGAGGCGTTCAGCAATCCAAGCTCTTAAGTTTCATGAGCAAACTTGGTTCGGGGCATCTCTAAGCGTCTCGGCCCTACAAGCATTACCGCAGCACTTCCACCTGCACAGCACAGGTCTCAGGCCCCACAAAGCAGCCAGAAAACAAACCCATGGCTCGCTGTGCCACACAGCCTGTAGGAACACAAACCAGCAGCAGTGGCAGGCCTGCGACCACGAGGCTGCCAGGCAGTGCTAGAGCTGTCCAGCACACCGAGACCCTGGACCATATCCACCCACACCCTGCACCAGAGCAACGGGCACCCTACAGCAACAAACGGGGCACCCTGCAGCACTGAACGCCGGGGATTTGTGCAGCTGGAGCAGGCGCACAGCCGTAAGATGCTGCACACACCTTAAGGCTGGCTGTTAAAGGTGTGCTTAAGGTGGAACAAAGCCAGATTTCACCTAGCCACAAAGCCTACAAGTTTTGGTACGGCTCTACTTTCCTACAGCACTCCTTCTGCCTATCACTGCTCTCCCCTCACCTCCCACGTGCGCACACAACACGGAGCAAAACTGAAATTCTATTTCTCGAAGAGCTGACCAGTGATTATCACTAAGATGGATGAAACAGACCTCAAAAATCACCACGGATCCTGACTACAGCACAAGGATTTTTGTTGTTTTTCAGATCAAGTACACAAGTCTACATCATGAAAAACTTTTAATAACTATTTTATAACTCCTGATAAAGAGTTAGGAGACAAAAGCGACTCCATTGCACAGGAAAAGCTTTCATGTACTCCTACTATGCAAGGAGTTAGTTTCAAACTGCGGAGCTTCACCGTACTCTCCAAGTAGCGAAGCGAACACCTGGTAAGTACTGATTCCCAAGTCTTTCAAGAGCATACTGAAAGGAATCATGTCAGGCTGGAATGGCAAAAAGCCACGGTGGTCATCAGTGATCCCATACAGGGAAATACCTGCTCAGTT
This sequence comes from Oxyura jamaicensis, assembly GCF_011077185.1. Lineage (NCBI taxonomy): Eukaryota > Metazoa > Chordata > Aves > Anseriformes > Anatidae > Oxyura > Oxyura jamaicensis. The sequence continues at coordinate 12,323,842 of NC_048912.1, forward strand.
GGAAAGGTGTGCACGCGCTCTGACAAACACCTCTTTTTTATATAGAAGCGTTTGACAGATGCTTCAGCAGCGATGTGACCTCAAACTCTCTTGACTTTTCTGGAAAGCCGTATTCCTTGAAAGCGTGTTAGCATTCTTTCCTAGTCAAGCATATAAAGGCAGAACAGCAGAGCTCTGTCCAACTGCAGCCCAACCACCACAGAAATCCGCCTTTCGTCTGATGCAGGAAGGACTAAGAAAGAAAAACGCTACCAGGATCTAAACCAATTACTTTAATTATTGATCTCGAAGCGATGCAGACTTAGCTCCGCTGCTAACTTCAATGGACTTGCATCAAACAACACGGTTACACCAGAATCAGATTTGCCTTTGAGAAAGGAAGACACAGAAGAGAGGGTTGCTAATTCTTTCGATGCCATTCTGAAGCAGAGATTTTACAACCCAGCCAGTCTTCCTTTCTGGCCAACAGATTGCCTACACCAAGGCGCACCAACACACGGGAGCTGTTCAAGCATGCGATGAAATGGAAATGGGCACGCTGCTTCGACTTCACCACAGCCCGCACACACACCTCGTGAGGAATACTTCAGTAAACGCTGTAAGTCGCCTTCCTTCTAAAAGCGACACCCTAAAGGAGCCGAGTACCCCGCGAATGCCCTGCTCTGGGTACACCTTTGCAATTTCGTCAGGGACACGAAGCTTTGCGGGTGCTGCCTTTTCACCTGGAGCTGCAGGGACCCCACGCTGGACGATTCCCCGGACAACCAAGCAGGGCAGCCCCACTGGAAGCTTTCACTTCCAACCCTCCTCCGCAGAAGCAGCCTGTGATTTCACGACTCCCGCTGCCGATACAGGAGGTATTCTGCTTTGAGAACGTGCCAAACACAATGCCTGCGAGTTCAAATACAAATGATCACCGTGGACATGATGTTGCACGTCACTTGGCCGATAGCAACGCTTATTAAATAGCGCTGCTGTTTCGGTTGGGGTATGAACACAAAAATAAAAGTATTTTCACACCTGTAAGCTTGCGCGCGGAACGCTTTTAAGCGAAACGAAGCCTAGTTTTGATTTTACTAACCGTCAAAAGCACAGTCCTGAGTAATGACTAAGCTTAATGACTGGGTATGACTAACACTTATAAATAATTAGTGCCTGCTCTCCCCCTCCCCCACGGAGGGGAGGGAAGGGAAGAAAACCCAACGATACGCTGGAAAAAAAGGAAGAATGCTAGGAAATAGGAGCTCGAAGTTCGTGGCGTGACTGCTTGCCTCTTTTCCTGGTCCACTCTTAACACTGCCGCAAAGCAAACGTGACCACATGGATGTTTGTGAAGAACCAACAGCCGCTCACGCGTCTCTACAAACTCGTGCAGAGTTCAGCCGCTCTGAGCCTTCGTACTCGAGATCTCTTCCACCTCCTCCACCGATCCCTCAGCAAACATTCTTGGGTCACCTCCTCTGCCTCTCGCCACAGGTGCTGCAATTCCTCGGCGCTGCGCTTCTGACTCACAGGCGTGACTGGTCCCACTCGCCGCACCGCCACTTAGCTTAAACGCACCTGATGCTGGCACTGCTGAGCGCGGGGCTCCACCTAACCCTCCCTCACCGAGCTGCTTGATTAATAACGTGAGAGAGGCGTGAAGACAGCTTGCCACAGCCTCGCTGCCCCCCGAGCCGTTTTAGAAGGACGGGGGCACAGCACCACAGCTCAGCGCCGAGCTTTTGTTTATTCGCTGCTATCTCCAGCACATTTCGCAGGCGAATCTGCACTGGCTGGCTGTGCAGCACCCAGCACGTGCTGTGCTCTGTGCAGAAGGACTGCGATGGCTTTTGACAGCGTACCTCCGGCAGGGTGTGATTCTCAGAGCAGGTGGAATAAGCTACCCACTTTTATAGGCAGGCAGATTCAAGACAAGGTCTTACAGCAGTCGTACTGCCATGTGAAATAACACCACTCACTGATGCAAATTCTGTGGTGCCAGTTGTCCAGGTGCTGGTTGCAATGCATTGCTGGGAAAAAAAAGTACTTTAGGAATGCATTTTAAGGAAAAAAGCATCAAAACTAAAGATAAGCGGTGTTCATAACTTACGGTTCTGATTCATCAACTTATAAATAACTTCTATATATTTATAGAGTTCTATCCTAACAAGAAGTTACTCGATCTTTCTCAATATACTTTTCTAAATACCACAAAGAGCGTGGCAACAGTCAAACCTTGCGCTAAACCCCGTACAAATACCGAGTGAAAGGCCTGTCCCTGGGTAAAAGGATTTACAACCTCCTTCTGCACTCTGCTGAGAGTCAGCCCTTCATAATCCACGTGTAACTTTCTCATCACTAGTAATACGAGTACAGAAAGTCGTATTTTTAAAATGTTATTTCTAACCTGACAAGAGCTCCAGGACGACAGATTATCTATCTGTGTTTGTACAGGGCCTTGAGAACAGCTCTGCCAAGGCGGTGCTCATATAGATCTCACTGCAGAGACCGCTCTCAGCGCCCTAAAGTTATCACTTCTTTCTTGATTATATATTGATAACCTATACCATTACACAGCGATGATCATCAACGATTTGTCCTCACCAAAAAAATCTATATTAAAAAAGCACTTGGTTAAAGGCATAAATAAAGCCTGAAGGAGACTTATTTTACCTTAAATACTCCACTAAAGACATACGAAGAAAATTACTCCAAGGCAGGAGGCTTTGTGGTAAAAACTTGGCTCTCGGTTCCTTGAGACTCCTGTGCCTCCAGAAAAAGACCAGCATTTCTGGAAGGAAATTGCTACGAAATAGAACTGGGGTAAAAATTTGAGACTAGGCTGAGGTAAAACAGTCCTAACAGGGGAAAAAAAATAGTATTAATTTGCTCCCGAGGCAGCAGCGTTTTTCTAGGATAACCCATTCATGTGTCTGTGGTCTCGATGAAAAAAGTCTCTTTTAATTTGAAATATGAGTGATCACACAGTCTTTACAGCTGTTTAATTAGAGCCTCATCTGTATACAGCTTTTGTACTTCTCTCAACATTTCAGGTGGAAACGGGACCGTTTTGACACAACAATTCAGAGTAACCACGTGCAGTACGGACACTACTGTGTCACTGTAAAAGATGCCTGCTGTATGAACCATTTCCCTTCTGCTGCGAGGAGGAAACACGCAGGAGGGGTGATGCAGCAAAGGTTATACAACTTTTAGGAAGCCTGCATCAGTATAAATAAACTACAACTTTGTGCGTTTCGTCAAGAACTTAATTAGCTTAAAACCAAACTCAACTCAGGGCATTAACAACTCGGAACAACACAAACACAGCTCCTGAGTATCCGCACAGCCACCGTCTTGTTAAAACAGCAGCGTGCAACCCGTCAGAGATGTGCTGAGGCTTCAGTCCCGACGTGCAGGAGGGAAAGCCGCGATGCTCACGGGTGACATGACTCACGGGCAGGGACATCCCGACAGTGGCCAAATGCTCACAAAGCTCCTGGTAAGCTCTCTGAGCTGGGTCTTCCTTCAGCTTCTCAGTTTGCAATACAAACCAAGCGGCTCTCTGCAAGGTACTGAAAATTCCTCTCCATCTCTGCCTTCAGTTGTGGGAAACAGAGTTTTCAAAGTTACATGTTTTCGTGCAGCTGCTTCGTCAAATCTTTTCTCACAAGAGGTAGCACACCTACCAAAAAGTTAGCTCGGCAACACGTACTGCCTTCCAACTGGCAAAAGCTTTCTTAACATCAAGCAGTGACAGCAAACTCAGGGAGCGGATTCAGACAGATAAATGGAGTTGTAAACATTCATAAAAAGTTTCAACACACCAAACAACCCTGATGAGGGTTGACAAGATGAGTTATTTTCAGGTTAAAATGTTCGTCTCAAATATTTCTGACAAAAACTGCAAATAGCAGCCAAGAAGTGTTTAACGTGCCCTGTTTGTATGTGGTTTCTATGCCTGCTTCATACCAAAGAGACTCTCATTATTCGTCACAGTTTTGGTGGGAACAGAAAGCAGGCTTTCCACCAGTCCCTCTCTCCTCTCTTAAAACCCACTTGGGCTACTACCAGTATTTTAACTGTGTTCCTGAACTCCTTCACACAACTTCTCAGGATTATATTTACATATCATTTCCCGAGACAGAGAAGCAAAACAACAGGAAGGATTTTCCTACACCAAAAGGTTTCGTTTGAAGAGCGTTTGCATTACCTACCGATTTGTGTCTTATCACACCAGTGTCCAAAGCCGGCACATTTTCATTTTCAGCTGCTAACTTTGCTGCAGTGCCCTGCGTTAGGGACTCGAGTCCCAGGCAGCACCAAATTTGTGGTCCTCTAACCAAGATGTTGCACTTCAGAGTAACCCACATACATTTCCAGAGATGGGAAACTCGTTCAGCTCACTGAGCGTGCACACACCATGGAGCTTCCTACAACAGCAGAGTGCAAAATGCCCCAAAGACACAATGTGCTCACTTTTACTCACCTACTACCATCACGAAACTAGTGATACCCCAAAGCCCAGATGGTGACCTGAAGAGCAGATAGGTATACAAAACAAATCCATGCGTGCTCTTCTTGCTGGGAACAACAGCATTTTCCGTAACAGAAGGGAACAAAGTTAATGTCTTTCATAGCTCAGCTTCGTAGAATCACAATGATATTTCCCATTAAATCTCAACATTTAAAGAGACACCTTTATCAGATGTGTACAAACAAAGCAATTTGTTTGCCTCGTGACACTCGTCGTAACAACAACAATCCTACCAGGCACCTCTCTCATTTTTAAGTTCCTTGGGGTACAAAGCTAAGCACACAGGATTCCTTAATTATAGAAGTCGCAGAGAGAACTTTCAGCCTGGTGACATATGGCAGATCTGATGTAACAGATTTCAAATAAAGCAGAATGTTCCTTTTGCTGATGCATGATTTGAACACGAAATCCACCCCGCACTCAGACGAGATCCACGGTTACCCTTCAGAGAGCGAGCTACCACTTCACACGCCAAGTACAGGACTCCCTAGCTCTAATCTTGGCTTAATATCGATTCCCTCATGGCCTTGGGCAAGTCAGAACTCCTCTCACTCGCTCTTCCCCCAGCTTTAAAGCAGAGTTCATACTACTTTATTTACCAACCTCATGGGCATGTTGCAAGGATCAAGTTTTGTAAAATGCCTTGAAAGTAACACAGACTACACGCGTCCTGTAAGAAGTTCCTGTTATCACTTTATGTTAGAGGTGTTTTGAACAAAACACAGCCATGCCAACACAATTAATAGGCAAAATATTGGCAGCACGTGCACGATGCAGGGAAACTAGAATCAGGATATGTTTGAACTCGCTTGATAGTAAGTCATAGAAAGAACGACATTCCACTACTTCATATTATTTCTTCTGCTCCTTTCTGTATTTCTTACAGTATGAAGTCTGTAGATCCCTTATGTATTTATACTCCTATTGTCTAATTATTTTAGGCACTTCTGGGGTACACTTCAAGTACAGAGTAACACGAAAAATGCCACCTTTGGACTGAAAAAGCGTTTTACCAAGTGTTTTACAATGACAAGGTGGTCTGTTTCTCCTCATCCTGACTCCTTTCTCCTGTCCCTACCCACTCTTTTGCCTGACAGCCTAGCACCCCAACTCCTTACTGAAGGAAACCGATCTAGTCCTGTAGAAATTATTTTTCAGTGCTGCCAGCTCTGAAGTATCAGCGCTCAAGTTGACAGGACCTGAACATATTTTAAATTAGGCACGTGCTTAGGTACTTTTCCCATCCTAAGGCAGAATAACCAAGGCCTGAGCCGTTAGAATCCTTACTGAATAACTGACACAAGCTAAAAAATGTTGGTTTCTACAAAAGGTAACCTCCCAGTTAAAACCAAGTTCAGTATCCAGCCTCTCAGGCTGTTCATACCTTCGAGGTATGGATAGTAGTACGCCATCCTCCAAGGTCTGCTGACGCAGGGCCCCGACACTCGGACAGCTCTCCTTGCTCCTTGAAAGCACCACCAGGAAGCTGAAACCAACTGCCAAGGGCAACTGCACCAGCACCGTTCAGAGTTCTGGAACACTCAACTTTTCAAACAGTCCCATGGTTTCCACAGCTGAGAAATGGCCCATCCTGGAGTCACCACACACACAACAGGAAAGGCCCCCACAAAGGAAAAGGTGAAGAAGCCTACTCTCATCCCCATCAGCAGCTCCTGGCAGATTTAACCGGGTCTTGTAAAAGCAATAAAGAAGTTTTATCATTGGGTACAAGGCAAAACAAGCCTGTGATAGCTGCTCTACTACAGCCGCACAATTGCATCACTGCTAATGAGAATGCTGGGCAGGAGCTCAGAAGTTAAAAAAAAATTACATAAACACTAACAACAACCTGTCCTATCTTCTATCTTCAAACAGAATTGAGTGTTGCAATCCTGCTTATTCAGGGAAAAAAAAAACCTTTAGGATCAAACTGGCAATTTTTTCTGAGTACTAATATTCACTCAGAAGGTAAAAGAAAGAAAAAAGGGGGCAGAGGGAAGTGAAGGTTTCTAGATTTCATTTTCATCTAGGCTAGAAAACTGCCCAAGAGACCTACCAGCAGCGTATTGTTCTTACTGCATACCTGCAGCCATCTCTCCAAGCTGCTCCTTTCTCTAAGCAGGCACCTTACAGGTTGTCAGGAGATGCTTGGACATAAAAATGAAGCAGGAGAGTAGTGACATGAAGCACCTCCACCAAGAACGGAAACCAAATCTTTGAACCCTCAGGCTGACAATACGGCTAAAGTGAGCATAAGCTCCTGGACTTTGGTTTTGAAATTGTATCTCAGCATTGCAGGAGAAGGTAGTATTTTGAAAAGGGATTTTAAAGCACACAAGTTAGTCACTTTATGAGATGATTCTACCACGTGTCAGTGATGGTCTCTAATCACTTTACGAACCCCTACATTGCAAAAGATTAATCTCATGGCATAGTCTCAGTTACTCAAATATCCAGCAGAAAAGTGTTTCTGTAACAGCAAAACACTGACAATGTTTTAACAAACTCACAAATTTTCCTACCTCTTCCCAGGTGATTATACACAACACATTTTGTATTATTGCTTGAAGTACTACAGTAAAAAGTATTACTGAAGTAATAAATTAGATCCAAAACAAAGAACTGGATCTCATTCATTTTCAGCCCCAATTTCAAAGATGCTGCATCTTTGAAGTAGCATGCACAAAGAGAAGCATGCTTGTGTTACACCCCTCCCTGTTCCCTAGCAAGTTACCTGTCAACATTTCCATGTCTTTGCTATAAAGTTATAAATATGGTTACTTCTGGACCTTCACTACCCTGATCTGTCCCGCTGGACCATGAAGCTGCTGAAGAAAAGGCTGAGCACTTCTCTTCCTCATAGATGTCAGTAGTGGGAAACTGTTACAAACGCACAAACTGCTCTGAACGGTCTAGTTTCTTTGGGAAACTGTATACCAGAATTCTGAAAGGTCACAACAACTTCATCCTATTAGCAATTCAGACACCTCCAATTTATGTTATTGATGTATTTGTTGTATGATTTGTTTGTTATACAACCACCTTGATGCGATACAAAACATTATTCTAAAAGTACCATATTTTAGAGAGTGCTGATCAAACCTACGTTCCACACGCTTTTTTAAGGGAACGTTAGAAACCTCTAGCCAAAGTCCAGGCTAATAACACTTACTGACATGTTACATTCTGCTTTTCATAAATGAGAAACTGTAACTGTGCTTTGGAGGGCCAGAAACAGTGTATCAGGATATGAAAATAACCATAAAACGCGTGCTGCTTATTGGTCAGACCTTCCAGGAGGATTTTCCAGGTATTTGTAAATAGCAGTGTAAAAAGTGACACGTTCAGTCTTTAATCTCAAGCTCTTTCATGCACTAGGTCTTATCAACTCTCGTACAGACACATCGCTAACTTTTAGGCATAAACTTGTGGATGCAAATGTGGTGCACACACAGTAGCTGCACAGCGTACAGGCACTGCAGTTGCAGCTTCACGCTGCCAAACTGCCTTTAAAACTCTGGCCTATCACAATGTAATTTGAAATGCGATTTTGAAACCATACTCATCTATTCTGCTTTCACTATGAATGTGGATGAACTCTACTAAAGATTAAAGCAGTTGCATACGGTTAGGTTTTTCAGACGTGCTTGGCCCTTGCACCTGGGAGATGTTGTTAAGAGCTCAGCATCCATCAGTTCTCAAGTTGTTCTTTGCTTCATGCAGAACATTTGCAAAGTTGGCTTCTTTGGCAAAGTATAAAAATGTAAACCAAAGGAATTAAACACAAAACGTTCCACTAAAAAAAAATCCTTTCCAATATTAAGTCTGTCTTATCATGCAAAAATCTAAGTTCCTATTTCTATTCAGTCATGAATATATGCTTATATTAGGAGTCATGCTATTCTTTTGAAGTTATAAATATTCTTAAAAGTGTAGGACAGGCAAGGAAAGTGCTTAATAAAAAACCCCAAGTGTTTAGAAACTATATTGCTTTACTTTGATCTATCAAGACCTCCAAAGGAGCAATTTATGGTCCAATTATGCTTAAGGACTGGCAGTGCTGCTTCAATGTGTAACACATTTCAGTGTGCAATGGTGGTTTGAAAACATCAGCTACCTGGAAAAGAGGTGCCATTGGGCTCCACAGCAGTATTTGTCCCATAATCAGATTTATAATGCAGTATTAGTGAAAATGTATGTATACATGGCAATAGATTGCAAACCTGAAAAATCTTTTGATACACTGTGGCAATAAATAAATAAGTAAGGCTTTTCCAGACTATTAGCCTACAAGCTTCAAATTAAGCACTAGGATTTCAAGGTCTGTGTTTTAGTGATGTTTTTTTAAATTAGCACCACGTCGCAATCAAATTATTCATACAGGGAATAACTCTCTCCACAAAAAAAAAAAACGTGGAATATTTATGCCAGTTACAACCCAGATGTACTGAATGCTCGATAGACTTCATCGAACTACATGGCATCACACACCATAAATAGCGTATTTGACAAAAAGCTCGTGTGCAGTAACGCAGGGTGGTTGCTGGTCTACCTTACGCAGCAGGTGCACTGCTTTAACGTTGGTTAGGTGTCTCAACAGACACACTTTTACTAAGACCTAATGAAATAGATAATACACAAATACGACTGATTTCATTAGGTACTGGCAGTAAAATTTAATTAGGTGCTCTTTGTACACTGCCCTGCAAACAGTGATAGTAAGAATATCCCTATTATCGCATACTATTAAAAAGACAGGGAACTATGTGTAGGCTTGCACTCCTACTTTCAGTTATAAAGGAAGCACTGATACAAGTACAAGCCAGGTTCAAAATAACAGTAAATATATAACCTTACACTCCAAATCTAGGGTATTCCGGAAGGGATGGAACAGGTCTCAAAAGAGAAATGTTTCTCATCCTGCTTTTTACTCACCCACTGAGGTCAGGACTAGATTGCGTGCCCAGAGATGCTCTGCACTAAGCACGATACTAGCTACTACAAAAGCTGCAACCCTAGACACAACAGGGTGAGGTAAGGACATAGGAAGGCTGCCTTCTGTATCAGGACTCCAGTGACTAAAAAGATGATCATAAGCTTCAAATCTGGGAGTTTTTAAGCCAGACTTTGAAGGTGTTTAAAGCCAAAGAAGGTGGTTTTCTTGTGTTCTATCTGCCGCTTCTCTATTCAAGAGTGCTCTATGGTACTGGGGGCATGCAGGGACAGGGAGGGAACAGAGCCGCACGCGAAGGTTATACAAACTACCAACAAAACCACCCTAAAACACCTTCTGTGAAAATGAAATAGCAACATCTCATTTGATAGTTTTTCATCGTCACAGTTTGGCAGTTTGCAGCTTCGTCTACAGGCAATGTTGTAACGAAAACACCGGATAGATTTTTTCCCAAATCATTCCTTCTCACAAGACTTTCTGGTCACCTGAAATCATACGCTTAGTAACAGAATGCTACTACACTACTACCCAACAGCAGACAATTCTCATTGTTAAATGCGATGCCTTTTCCACAATTCACAATTAAACAGCAAGAAATCTTATTTGGACATCTTCCTCCCTGCAAGCACATTCCCGAAATAAAAGCCCTTGAGCTTCTGCTTACCTGGTGGTAACTGAAAATTCTGAATGTTAGTTGGATTCTGAGGTGGCTGAGGCAAACGAGGTGCTAAAACTGTAGGAGTCAAAGTTGCTCTGATTCCACTCGTAGTTGCTGTTGGAGTCCTTGGCAGAGTTTGTGCCACTGTATTGGCAGTGCCTTTAGCCATTCCCGTAGGGGTGCCAGGTGCTGCAGGAGGTATCCCACCAGGATTGGGAGCAACATTGGAGAGCCCAGCTTGCATAGTTTGCCCAATAATCATGTTACCCCCTGTAGTACTGGGCTGGCCAGCAGTAGCCAGCGTCTGCTGTTGGGACACTGCCTGGACTATAGTTTTAGGAGACTCAGATTTGATGACCTGCGTGGCGGGAGCTGCTGGTACGGTGGTACCAGGCTGACTGTTCACAAGCGACGTCTGGAGGGAAACTCCAGATCCCACAGTGGCTGTAGCAACAGCAGGAAAACTCCCCACGCTGATGGTTGAATTGATCACAGTATTGCTCCCATTCTGAGTGGCTGCACCAGCTGCAGCCACTGTGGGTCCTGCTGCATGGATCGGTGGCCTCACGAGCGTCACCGTAGGCCCCGCGCTTCCAACGCTCGGTGGCGGCTGCGAGGAGATAACTGTGGGCGAGGAGGAAGATGCGGAGGACACAGCAGTATTAAGGAAAGAAGTCTGGATGACAGTGTTGGAAGCTGACGGCAAAACAGCGTTAACAGTATTTCCTTTTCCCACAGATCCAGGTCCATTGTTAACGAGAGGGGCAACAGCAGGTGCAGAAGCGGGGTTAGCAGTCACAGGAGTCCCAGAGAAAGCAGCACTTCCTGCGTGGTGAGAGTTCATTACCACGTTACTCCCATTCAAAGTTTGCACTGTTGTGGTCCCAATCTTGCCATTCCTGGTGGACATGGCAGTCGCCATGGTGCTGATAACCACCGATTTGCCCTGACTGAGGGTCCCTGGAGCAGCAGTGACTTCAGATCCTCCTGCTGCTGCAGTGGTGGTGCTGGTGCTCGTCGTGGTGGCTCCATCCAGAGCTGAAGTCTGGGACCTGGTGTTGTGATTAATAACACCCCCTTGCACCGCTCCTGCTCCTGCAAAACAACAACAAGGTTAAACGGAGAGAACGAGCAGGAGGAGAACTCCAGCGAAGATAGAACGTTCTCCCTCATTACCAAGTCTTCTCCATCTCCGAGGCTACTCACACGCAGCCAAGAAAATGAGATAGAGAACAAACTGAAGATGGATTTAAAGACATTATCCTGAAACCCCCAATTTCCCACCAAGGACTGGTAGCTTCAATACGAACCATAACACCCTCACCCTCCTCACTACAGTAAGAGAAAATCAGGAAAAAAAGATTTGATATGATCTGAGGGAAGGAAGAAGGAAGATCATCTCAGACCTCTTCCCCATTCTAGAGCCTGATACCACATTTATCAACAGGACTGCAACTGCAAGAGGGGCAAATGGCAATAGAAGACACATTAATAAGACATATTCCTTATGCCCAGCACGTTATCCCCTAATCCTTTCATCTCCTAGAGAGTCAGTCAGAGCAGGAGGCTCAACACGAGCAAAATATGAAAAACTGAAGGGAAACAAAAACATCAGCCTGCCAAGGTAAGAAGTCCTGTGAGGCCTGGCGCAGGCTGCAAGAAGCCCCCTCCCCCTTATTACAGGATTTGTTCTTCTGGATCTGAAGTTCCCACAGCCAGAGGTAGCCATGAAATAAACAAATAAAAAGCAAAGCTGAGTTTAAGAAGGGACAAGATGATGTAGCTTCTTGTCCTGAATAATCCTCACGCCCCCCTGATGAGGCCTGGCGTTACCACAAGTACAATCACAGACAGTCTGGGTCCTGGCCCTACGGAGACAGAAAGGGGAAAAGAACAGTGACAGACAAATATTGAGATGCACGTTACGAGGGTTAAGGAGAACCTCCTAGGAGAGCTTCGTTAATCATGACAGCAGGTCTGTAATATCTTCTTACACTTTAGCAACAAGAAAAGAAGCAAAAAAAAAAAAAAAAGAATGGGGGAGGGGAGGAATTGCAGAGAGATTCTGGGGAGACATTTTATTATTATTATTATTATTCCCCTGAAAAACCTCTTCCCTCCATTCTCGTGGAGTGAACCCTCAGCCCTAGCATCAATCCCACCCCCTAGGATCTTCATGAGAACACACACAGGTAGCGGGGTGGGGGTGGGAAGGGGGCACTGTACCAGGTGGGGTGCCATGGCCTGAATTCCCCCCCTCCCTGGGACCCGGCGTTGTGACAACCCCCCCTTGAGGGCAGAGGAGGAACGGGAGGTGTCGGCTGCCCCCTGAAGCCCCCGCAACGAGGGAGGGGGGGGGGGGGCGGTGTGGGGAGGAATACCCAGGCCGGCAGATATTAGGGGGGGCGCGTTTTGAGGGATTTCCTCCCCTCAGCGATCCCCCCTCGCTTCCTCCCGCGCAGGAAATAGGTGTCATGATTAATAACACCATAACACCCCCCTGCGCTCCAGGGACAGGGCCGGGGGAAGGGAGGGCGCGCTGCCCCAGCCGGCCCTACAGAGAGGGGGGATCCCCCCCCCTGCAGCCCCTAACCCCCCGGTCAGGGCACGGGGGGCGGCCCACGAGGTGCAGGCAGCGCCGAGGGGGGTGTGCAGAGCCTCCCCCGGCCCCGGGGTCACCCCAAACCCCTTCAGGAGGAGCAGAAAAGCCAAAGCGGGGGGATGGGGGGAGGCGGCTGGCCCTAAAGCCTGGGGGTGAGACATCCTGAGGCGAGGAGGGGAAATAAAGGGGAGGGGGCGCCCCGGGGGGGGGCACACGCGCACCCTGAGGGGGCACACGCACCCCTATGGGGGCACACGCACGCAGCCTGAGGGGGCACACAGACCCCTCGGGGGGGGCTCGCCCCCACAGGATCCATCCCCCCCCGGCGCGGCGAGGAGGAGGAGAGGGAGGAAGGCAGGGGGGGAGCGGGGGAGGGGAGGGCCCCGGCGCCCCCCAGCCCAGCCCAGCCCAGCCCTGCCCCGGCGGTACCTGCTTTGGCCAGCTCCGGGGCGCTCAGCCCCATCTTGCCGCCGCCGCCGCCGCTCTCCGGCTGGGCGTTCGCGGTGCCTCCCGCTCCTGCTCCGGCGGGGCTGGGGCTGGGGCTGGGGCTGCCGCTGCTCACAACATGGTTCCCCAGCAGCCCCCCAGCGGCCCGCAGGGGCTCCTGCGCCTTGTGGTGCTGGTGGTGGTGGCCGGAGGCCGCCAGCTGGGACTCCAGGGAGCCCACCAGGTCGCTCACCACCTTCTCGTCCACCTCCGTGTTCAGGAAAACCTCATCCAGCAGATCCGAGCCCGCCGCCATCTTTTTTTTGGAGGGTTCCTGTGAGCGGCTCCCTCCTCCCCCCCCTCCCCTTCCACTCCTCCCCCCTCCCCCCCCGCACACACACACACACACGCTCAGGCCTCTCCCCCCTCCCCTCCGCGCTCCGGCACCGCGCACGCGCGCGGGCCCGGCCTCACCTCAGCGGCCGGAGAGGGATTCCGCCCGTTTCTGATTGGCCGGCGGCCGCCTATAAAAGGCGGGGCAAATGGCTGCGGAGGCTCAGTTGGGAGGCGGGCGGCGGCGGCGCTGGTGGCGGAGGGGACGGGGGAGGGCGGTGGGGAAGGGGGGAGGATGGGGAGGGGGCGCCGGGCCGCCGGGCCGCGGCTGTGGGAGGGGGCGGGCGTGGGGGGAGGAAGGGGGAGACCGCGGCTCTTTGTCTGCCCCGGCGCAAAATGGCTGCGGCTCCCCCCGCCGCTCCCGGCTCCGAAGGGCGCCCCGCACCTGTGCTGGCGGCGTGTGACCGAGCCGCCGGCGCGGGGGGTGGGGAGGAAGGGACGGACAGACGGCCGGATAGACAGACGGCTCCGGGCGGGGAGCAGCCCGCCGGGGTGCTGAGGAGGGGGGCGGTGGGTGCTGTGCCCGGTCCCCGCTGTCCGGGTTTCCCCCCACGGGCCCTGCTGTGGGGACAGCTCCGCGCCCGGGGATGGCCCAGTGGCGGGAGCCGCACTTTGACCCCGTTGTGCAACCGCCATCAAGGAAGTAAATAAGGCCGGGGTGAAAAATACGACCTGGCTTCCCTCTAACGCTCTCTTTCGCTAGGTGCCGTTTCCCAAAGGCGGCTGAAGCGTTGGAGCAAAATGAGCGGGAAGAGAAAGCACGGGTAAGTTCTGAGAGGTATCGAGCCTAAAGCAGGGCCTCGTGTTTCAGAGTTATAAAATAAGCTCTGCTCTTGTGTGCTGGGAATGGATGGAATTAAAGGCTGGAACTGCGTTGCAGGGATGGACTCAGCACCTGCTAATGCCCTGCCCAGAATTTACCGGCCTGCTGGCTGACAGTAGGGCTGCAGTGGTGGGGACTGGTAAGAGTAAGTGCTCTGAGCTCCCTGAGACTGGATTGCTTTAAATAGGTCAGGGATGAGAGGATTCTCTGCTTAGGGTTGCCCAAAGATGGGTGTCAGTGCTTTCTGTGTTATAATTTGTGGTGATCACTTAACTCGTAGTGCTGTGACACAGAACAAATTGCCCTGCTCACCAGTTGGCCCAGCAGTCCTGAAGTAGTTCCATACCCTGCCCTGTCCCCAGACACGTAAACATCTCTACAGGAGATGTTTGCCAAATGGTCATTTGGGAAAGAGTAAAAACTGATAGCTATTCCTTAATAGGGTGAGTAAATATCTTTAAATCAAGTCTTAGTCCTCACCATAAACTATTTCAATAACTGTTGTGGTTTCTCACATGCCCCTCTCACCTGTACAAGGCTGCTGCTGAGTTAAAATGATGACACTGAGCCTTTCCTACAGCTCTGATCGCTTTACAAGGAGGCATCACTAGAAGGGACTGCTCCTCTGAGAAGTTTTAAATTAGGGTTTTATAATCTTTTATACTTGTTCTCAAATATATTTTACTTCATAGTTTTTTTGTCTTCGTACCTTTTCTCAATCATCACCCAAAACTCTGGGAGAAAAAGAAAATACTCCTTCTCTGCAACTTTTACATTCCATTTTTTGCCATATTGTAATGCTGCGAAGTAGTTGCCCACTTCTGCAAGGCAGGAATGCTGCTTCAAGCAGAGTCACGTCCACCGGTTTGTTGCTGCCCCAGTCAAGCACATTGCCAGTTTTAGCTGTGATGAAATTCTATAAGCAACATACCAAAGAACTATCTAGAATAGAAGTCTCTTTGCATTCCCAAAACAGTGGAAGAATTAATCTACATCAGCTGCTCAAATGATTTATGGGGGGGAGCTCGGCTTAAGCTGAAGCAGCCTGAAGGTGCAGAGTGGCTGCACATCTTTCTTTCGCAGCACCTAAATGGGTGTGTAGCCCAAAGCTGGGCTGGTAAGAGTGATGGAAGAAGAGAGTGAGCGACATGAGAGAGGGATTAAATTACCCCATGGCAGCAGTAGTCAACACGAAGGGTTAGAGCAGCCTCTGTTCTTCTGCTGCTCGTATTTTAGGGCAGCTGGAATGCAGCTTACAGTTGTATTACAGAACTAGAAATAAAAACCTAGAAATCATCAGTCTTTGTTCTAGCACTCTCGTTAGTAGACCATATGGCATATTTACCATATTAGGTAAACAACTTTACCAAATTACAAGAGCAACTGAAATGCATTATGACTTGTGTGTTGTGTGTAAGGTTTATTACTGGATAATTAATCTTTTTGCACTCTGCCTTTCATTTGCTATTGGAAGTAACTTTTTAGATGGGATTCTTCAGGCCCGGGACTCCAGCTCCTCTGTATTGTACTGCTCAATTCTGACTCTAAAAGTTGCTCTAATATTCCTCAAATCTGGTTTCTGTAACTACTTCAAATCTGAATCAAAACACTTTGAGAAGTGGTCAGAGCCAGTGGAGAATAATTTGTTGGTACCAGGTAACACAGAGGTACACTTAATGTTCATCATTCTGACACTTTTGTACAATTTTCATGGAATTAAGACCTAATTTCAAAATAAATGCTCGCTTTACTTCAGAGTGTTTGTTTTATGAAAGCGCCTGCATTTCACCTAGCATGGCTGTAGGAAAATATTTTGTCCCATTGATGTCCATGCCCTGGTTTCATGGTGCTCTGGGTTTGTTACAAAACTTAGGTTCTACTGCAGAAACGCTTTCTTTCCATGTTTCCAAATTGTGTGTGCGTTTCCAAATTGGAGGAGCACAGGAGGTGGACAATTTCAGAGCTGCACAGTGTCAGGAGAAAGACAAAATAATGGAGCTCTGGTTGAGGATGATGCAGACCTATGCAGAAACACAGTTTGTCAACTTGAAAGTCTGCATGCTGATCCTTCTGCAAAGGGGTGTCAGTCCGCACCAACAAGCGTTCAGCTAAAGCAGCAAGGCTTCATGTGCATCTAGAATGCAGAAGTTTGACAGTAATCTGTACAAAAAGTATTCCTGTTGTGAACATTTTACTTTGAATTGAGGGGAAAATGCAGTCTTAGTACACACAAGCACATGCGGATAAATAAAACAACTTTATTGCCTCTTTGTGGTCTGCGCTTTGCTGTCTCCTTGGAAACTTAAGGTATCATTGAAGTCTTGGTCTTAAAATCATGACACATATTTCAGGTGTCATTTGGTGGATCTCTGATGCTCTTAATGGTCAGGGATTGGAAGAGGTATACCAAAATCACCCATTTGTTTAAGTGTTTGTATCTACATAACAGTTGATGGAACTTCAGAAGTGGTGCAGAAAACCAAACATTTTTTCCATAAAAGATGCTAGTAAGATCCATAGTGACACATGCTTTAATAAAAATGTGACAACTTCATGGATTTCCTCCTTTAAAAAAATAAATTATTTAACTGTATCTGGTTATTGGGAAATACAAAAACAATCTGTTAGGCTACTAGTGAGCTACATTTTTAAAAAGAAAAGTTAGCTGACCATGCAACTGCTTGTGAATCTTCTCTAGTTTTTATGGGACAGTTTGAGGAGTGTGTCCCTAGCACACACTACATGCGATTCATGTGGGAGTTGCTTATGTATGGCTATACCAAAGTCCATGCAGCTCAACATCCTGTGCCCGAAAGAGGATGCCCAGAGAATATACTGTGGGATAAAAGATCATTGTTTAAAAGCCTTCAAGGCTTTACAGTATAAAAGAGTTGTGGAATACTGGTTTTCCTTCCCAACTGCTCTTAATCTAACTTGTCATGCTTGCATACTGCATGCCAAGATGGGAAGCATCAAAATCCAGACTCGTCTACGAGGGAAGAAGGAACTTTAATAAGAAAAAGGAGCACTTGTACAAGATGGAAGTTTCCAACTACGCACTCGGCAGCAAGCAGATTCTTTTAAAGCAAATCTTCTGAATGGAGGTTACTAACAAATGCCCAAAATAACGTTTGTAAAAGAGACAAGAAGCAGCCATGTCAATGAAGATTTATGTTTTATCTGTTATAAAAAAAAATCTTGTGCAAGTCGACATGATTCAGGGAAGAAAAAATATTAAAAGATGAATGGTCCTTCTGGTCATGACAGCTAGTTTCAATAATTTTCTGTTTTAAATTTAGCAAACGATTAGAACTGACTGGGCAAAATGAAAATGCTTTCCTCTCTAAGTAAATTAAAGTAACTTTTGGAAACTTCAATCCCTCTTTCCATGTAATGCTCTGACAGAATACGTCGAGAAATTGTGCTTAGTGATGGGTCTCATTACTGCAAATCCAATTTGTACATTTTATGGTCTAGACCTGTTAGAATATGTCTGAAATATTTGTTTTTAGTGTGAGGTGGCCTTGGCAGTTTCAGTTTCAACTGGTATTCTTTGTGAGCAAACTGTTACCCTGCCAGGGATATTTTGTCAGCAATATATCCTCAGAGATCCTTGCCATGGTATAATAATTGCGATGGATGTTTCAGTTCTCGACTCCTTTGAGTCCTCTTAGCTCAGAGCTGCTCTGGTTCTTCTCTGACTTTCACCAGTCCTCACCATTTACTTTTTGAGCAGCTCAGATCACTGGTCCTCTTCGTCCTTTACAACTCCATTAGACTTCAATTTTCCACCTCCCAGCACTGGAAAACCAATAGGTAAATCAGTTTTTGCCTCCAGACACAAGCTTGGTAGCCCACTAAGGTCAGAAGGGAGCTTCTGTCCTGTTACTCTTCTTTCCAGTGCCAGTAGATTTTGCCAGAGGTATTTTGCCTGTTAATAGGCTCTGTGCTACCCCTCATCTTACTCTAGCTCATCTGGAAAGCACGTGCTCTATCACCAGCCCTATCTTCTGTTAAGGGTCGTGGTTAACCAGAATAGTTCCCATGCCTGGAACCAACCCTCATCCTAAAATGACTGGGAGAGCAAAGAGCTCCTGGAATTCAGATTTCCTTCACAAGGGCCAGTCACTTTTAACTTACATAACTTTGAGAACCAAACTATTCTAAGAAAATAAGCTGAATTCAACAGGCCTCCAAACGCTCTTTAAAAAATGACAGGTAAAGGTATAACTTCCTTACCTCCCCAGCCTCTGCTGTGCTAGCAACTGGACAAACTGGCTTGCATTTCCAAAGGGCACAGCCTCACCTTTCTAGGTTGGATCATCACTAGAACCCTGCAGAAAAAAAAAAAAAAAAAAAAAAAAAAAAAAACAACAACAACAAAATGTCTTTTCTAAGGTTTTTGTTATTCCCTGGTCTCCATGAATTCCCTTGGGATGCAACGTATTTCTGCCACTTTTACACATGACATAGCAGGCTCTATGAAATTTGCACTCAAATGTAAAAGTGAAATTTGCGCTCTTAAATGTACACGTGCACTCTTTAAATAGAGCTCCTTAGAGACCTGAAGGCTGCTTCATCTTTTTCCAGTCGATACAATGATAGGGCATTCTTAGGTTGTTGCCTTTTTGCCCTCTCAGAAAGAGCTTTTACCAGACACTTGTTTACCAATTGGCCAGTTACGGCAAGCAGATTTATCCTCTTTCTTCACATGCTGCCCTCCATTCACTCATCTTCAAAAATACTTAATAAAATGAATCATAAGTGGCAGAACTGAAGATAAATCTTCACATTGTTTGGTTCTGGTCAGTGCCAAGACCAGGTACGGTTAATGTCACGCCAGTTGTGAAACTGCAGTTGCTGTAGATGAAAACATTTGTCCTGTGGAATTTGATAGGCATTTGTTTTATCACAATGCTTAGAGACCAGAAGTTATAGAACAGAGCTAGAAGCATTCTTTGTCCCTCAGCCCTTATCTAAATCATTCAATAGCCCCCCCAGTACCCCTGTTTTTAAATAGAGGAATTATTTCAAAGGAGAACCATGTGCCTGAATATGCAAATTGGAGATCAAGAATAAGAAACATCAAATGGAACTAGCAGGCCAAAGAGGTGGTAACATTTTCAGCGTACATACAACACATAGGTCAAGATCCAGATTCCTGTAGATTTTAATGGGAAAATTAATCACACGTACAAGCATTTCTGAAAGTCGCCTTCGGATGACAGAAATGGCAAAGTCATTTTCCTTACTCCATCCCTAGTCCATAGTCTGCCAAATGCTGTTACCAAGCCGTATGAGACGATAGGATTCCTCAGAGCAACCTAACTAATTTTAGTGTCAGTATAAAGAAAACAGACACAAAAGACACTGAACTGGAAAGCCCGTGGAGACAGAAGAGGTATGGAAACATCATCACACAAAGAAAAAAGTGAAAGAAATGTAGTAAAGGAGGTTTGTTTTGGTTATAATGAGATGAGATTGTATCTAAACATTTTGTGGATTTGGAATGCAAAAAGTATGTAAGCAAGATTTTGCCAAGGTTTTTTTATTCTTACTTTTTAATGAACTCTGTATTAACTGATTAATATAAATCTTGCTGTATCTTCTGTTCCGAGCTGCCTCAAGCTTAATGAAAGCACAGCACGAAAGGCTATTATATAGTGTTTTCTTCTGAATTCTCCAGCAGTCCTAAAATAGTTAGGGATATTACTCCAGACTATAGGTTACTTTCTTACAGTACCTAAAATACATCCTCGCTATCAGAGTTCAAGGACTGGCCCCTATTCCTCTAATGAGCTTTTGCTCATTTTTGAAACTCCAAACAAATCCAATAACTCAATTAAACACGGGATGAGTTCCCACAGTTGAGAGAAGAAACTAGTACAACTTTTGAAGCAAGTCAGACAGATATTTTCTGTCAACCTACGAGATGGGGAAAACTGCCAACCCAAAGGAAATGACACCCCAGGTGGAGGGCCAAGTTTTTTATGTTAAGTGATTCTTTATTGTCATTTTTTGTTCTGCATGGGGTTAGTTGTAATACTCTTTCATTACTGCAGCTATATATAGTGAGTCATTGTTACTTAGGTTTCTAGCTAGGACAGTAAACCCATCCATCTGCGTGAGCTAACCAATTATTAACAACTGGACAAAATGGCAAGCATGAAATACCACACCTTGGTTAGAGAAAATGATTACTCTGGGAAGCAACAATTTGTTTGTTCTTCTGCAAGAAAATGAACTTGTTTTTCCAAAACTGCAAAGCTTGTTTCTCTTAATTTCAGCGGAGCAGAAGAGGGAGCTAGTTTTGCTGCTCTGTACAGTTTGGTGGGCCAGTAAGTTTACTCACTCATTGCTGTTCCTTGACGTGAAGCCGTCTATGCAGAATTGTAGGACTTGGCAGCCTGAAGCCATCTCTGCTACACCCTTGTCCCCAGCAAGAACCCATCAGACTTAACTTCCTTGTGACCCTAAAAGCTATGTCAAGTTGCATACTGGAACAAGTGCTGGTGTGATCACTTTACAGAACAAAAACGTGGTTTAAAATTGTACTAAGAAAACCCCTGCCGTACCTCAAGCAATAGAGAAATGAGGTACGAAATACAAATAATGCAAAAGCTTTGGAACAGCAATGGTCAGAAGTTCCAGGTGTATGTGGAAAGTGTGCACACCAATACCACAACAGTGAGGAGAACTGACCAACTGGAGTGACGCTGCCGTCTTAAGTGAAGTCTGATTGATAGTTTAGCTTCTAAAAGATGAAGGAGATTAAATGCCAGCTTATTGTCATACAAAAATAAATTACTTTCTGAAACTGCTCTAACATCCTATTGCTATGATTTAGCCTTACCAGTCTTGGGATCTTTAACTAAAAACATCAATTAAAACCTATAAACTTTAAACTCGAAAGCCTGTTTAGTCTTACTTTAAGGAGTCAAATAACAAACATAGAGGAAAAACACTAGCAGATGAAACAACGAATAATAACTCACATCCTCAAAAATGTTTCTGAAACATGCCTTTTAAAACAGGTCAAAGAACAATTTGAGCTATGAAAGCTGCAGCAGATGTTACGCAGGAAAAGAACAGCATACAGCCGAGGCTAGGTAAAACGATACATCACCTAGCTGCAGAGAAAGAAGCAGAATCTACCAGTTGTTTGCAAAACACGCAAGGAGAGGGAGATTCCTTTCTGTGGCTCAAGAACAGAATCCACTATAGACAATTAATGCAAAAGAGGTCCCTGAACTAACACATCAAATAAAGGAGCTCTTTCCTCTCTGTTGTCTCGGCCCAACGCTGAGGACATACAGAGGCTTGCAGTTCACTTCAGCACACCGCTACCCAAGAAAAAAACAGCCTATGCAGCAAAACAAACAGTCAGAGATTTTTCCTAATGGAACTTTGCATTTTAGGCTATGTTCAGTGCTCCCCAGTGTCCCAGATAGACAGCTATCTCTCTTTATGTCCTAATTATTTCTAAACTTAGGTCTGAATCCTCTTACTCATCTGAATGGGAGATAGATGCCTAAACACCTTTTTTAGAATCTAGGTCTGACTTGTGAGACTTCATCCTTCAGTTTTCGTGAGCAATTTGCAAACTTCAGCTTCATCAACTTTTTTTTGGTATCACCTATATTATCCATTTCCCCAGCTTCATGAAAAGATCTCTTAAAATTATCTCCAGCTTCCAAACCCATGAATAAATCACCGTCCAGTAACCCAGGACAACTTCACCTTGCCATTTTTGATTCAGAAAATGTACACCTCGATATAAAAGGTGTTTGCACATCTCTAACTGCTGCACTCCCCCTCCGCATGCCTCGATGATGAGATGAATCGCAAGAGTGGACAGGATCTGGGGTTATGTTCTTGGCCTTACGTCTAGTGCCGCGGGTGTTTTTTTAGTCTCAGTTTCACAGCTTGTATAGTAGACTCCGTAGGGTAGTGATGTGAGTGCGAAAAGAAGTCTGGAATAGCAGTTTGCGTTCATTCTAATAAAAGGTGTTATGCGTGTCAGAGATATTTCCGTTTTATTCAAATAAGTAAATGTTCCCTCCTTACTCTGTCGCATCAGAAGTGTCACGATGACTTCTAACTTCCATAGGGCCAGGTAACGAAACATAACTTCTACAAGTAGGCCCTGTACATTTGTGAGGCAGTAACAGCAAAGACTGGGCAGGTGAGAAAGGCACTGCTGACTTACCCCATAAACGTACGTGAAGATATCAAGCTCCTCTTAAGAAACTTGAGAGTATAGAGGCAGCCTGGAAGCATTACACTAAAAGAATAAACCCTCCAGCAGTGTTTTTTGTTTGTTTGTTTGTTTGTTGTAATTTTACCATTGCCTTTTCACAAGTACAAACGACGGTATCATTTTGCTGTAGCAAAGAACTGTCTTTCCCCACAGAAAATGATTGATTTAGCAGGGGAAAGAATAACCTGACCACAGCATGAAAGTGCATACATGGAACAAGAAAATAAATACACGCTATTTTAATGAGAATGTATTTGTAATAAAGCTGTTTGAAAGTATTGATTAAGAACCTGTTAAATCTAGTAGGTAATTCCAAATGCTCCTTTGATATCTCTATAGCTAGAACTTAAGTCTTAGATACTGAAACTACAGGCTCTGAAGGCTGCGTGTCTGTACAGCCTAACTCACGCAAACACTTCCTCCTCTGATATTTAGATTTCATACAGTTAGATTGTTGAAATAGACACTAGGGACATGTCAGGCATAGGACCGGAGTCGAACCTTTGTGGCTAGATACAGCGCACTGTGGCCAGGGTTAGGGGTTTTGGTTAGGGGTTAGAGGTTAAGGTTTGTAGAGAGAGAAATGCCCAAATTATGGTCTTGCTTTGATCCTCACAAACTTCGTGGGTCTGGATGAGAGGTTTAAGCTCTCTACCACAGCGTCTTTATTGGGGAAATAGATTTTGTCTTGACTGCGCAACACATATGGACTGCTGAGAAATGCAGTGGAATAATGCAGATTTTTGCTGGTCCCACTAATTATGCATCAACGTACTAATTAGGAGAGACAATCCCCCACAAGCCTAAAACTATGGCATTTCAGAAAATATTTCATTTAGATCCAGAAGTTAAACTGACTTTAAATTTGATGTATGGGGGTGGAATGAAAGATGTCAAAATTGAAATGTCTGAGGTACAGACTCAAAACCGAGAAAAAAAGAGAGAAACAAAGGGGGAGAGAGGACAGAACAGTATTACATGCACTAAAACATCTGTATTTATTTCTGGAACAACAACAAAAAAGAAAACAACACCTATTGTTAAGACATGTATTTCTTTCTTCAGAAAAGATACCCCTCTTACTGCGATGTAGGACAAACTAATGTAACGAAGCACTATTTCCTACATACATCATCGTGTCTCCTTTTCTTAGACTGAGGGACACTGAGAAACTAACTGTATGATGCATCCATTATCTAAATAAAAGTTGCCAAGTTTCTTTTTTTTCTACTTACTGCTATTTTTCCTTTTCATTTCCTTATTTTTGTTCCTTCTCTCTTCCCTTTATTCTCATTTTCTTCAGATGACTTTAGATATTTTTTCTTTGTTCTACTTCAGGTGCTTTTCTTTTAAAGCATAAAAATATTTACATATGTGGATCCTTTTTTTTTAATCTCATCTTTCCTGAATCTTTTCTGTTATTCTTTTTCTAGTCTCTCCTTCATTTCTGGGCTCTTTCCTACTCCACATTCCCCATATCACTATAGAATTGTGTTCTGTACTTGGTGACCTTACCCTCCTTCCCTGCAGCTACCACATTTTCTTTGAAACTACTAGCAAGTTTCTAACATTTCTTCTCCTAGGGCTCATGCTTCTGCCTTCCTTTATATAATGTGTTCTGTTTGCCATTACCCAAACTCAAAACTGTTCCACTTACACTTCCTCCATTTTCTACACTAGCCTCTTTTCCCTCCTCTTCCCTCTTCCTTCCCCGGGGAAGGGATACAGGCCCTTAAGACTGCAGCCTTCCCTGGGCCACCTCTGGTATTTTTCCCTCCAACCAACTTCTAGAATTTATACGGCAGCATAAAATAAATCACTGCCTCTTTCAGATACTCATCTTTCTCCTACCAGAGAATAGCACTTGTAGCACTCCACATCCCTGATCTCTCCTCCAGTTGCAATGACAATCCTCCTATTGTTAATTCTCCCACTTTATACAGAGTGGTATTATTATTGTACTCGAAATTCCACTGATGTCTTTCCATCTGTCAAGCTGATGAAAATTTACCTGTCCTGTCACCAGTCTTCTTCCAGTTGCTACAGGTTCCAATTCCACCACTGCAGCGGCCATTTTTCTCAGCAGCTGTGTGTGTCCCAGTAGTTCCTACTACCAGCAACCAACTGCCAACATATCCCACTGAACCCAGGCACAAGAGGAGATGTTTCAGCATCCAGTGCCTGGCTCCCTTCTTCCAGCAGCTGGAGTTTGTTACAGAAATCTTTCCAACTGCGCTCTATCACTAACTGCCAGATATCAGTTCAACCTACATTGCCATGGATGCTTCCATCAGTCACATTACTGTACCCCCTCCATCATAAACCCCACAAATTTTCATCATTGCTCTTAGTCACACACCTCTTTTTTAGCTGCTAGGAAGTATCATTAGATGTATCAGTGGTGACCATCCCAAATGCCAGTGGTTGCATTCCAACTGCCACGGGAGTTTTCTTAGTTCTGGCAACATGGTTTTCCTCTGACTGTACCCTACATCTAGTCTCCAGTGGTCACTGGTGGTCCAAAATGCTGTTCTGGGAAAGCTGTGTCTGCTACTATCATCAGGTACCAACCACGCTGTGAGGTTTCTTTCTGGTACCAGAATGAACTGCAATCAGCTTCTTGATATGAAGCTTAACCTTCCCTCTTTATGTGAGGGATGCCCAGGATTGCATACTTGTCATAAATTTAAACAGTGGAACATGTTCTTTTGGCCTCCCTTTCAGTGCTTAAGGGATGAAGAACTGCATTGTTTAGCAGAATAAATAAAACTAACAGGGCATTTAAAATGTCAGGTGTCATCTTCCGTCTTGCTGCTCGCTCGTTATCTTTGACTGTTGTCAAAAGATACGGAGGTAATTCATTATAATAAGAGTATCTTCCAGAGACAGGTCGATTTATGGCCATGATGATAACTAAAATTCCATAGGTTTACATATTTCTCCTTACCTGTGAATAGTTCATGCCACTTTCATGTATCGTTCTTTTTTCACACTGTTTTAATTAGGCTATCTGCAGGATCCACATTGCTGTTTTGGTACATGATGGTCCCTTCCTTTACTGCTATTGGAAAAAATGGTGAAAGGGTAAAAGCTTGAGAATATAAGCCAAAAGAGGAAGTACTGCTGCTCTACCTTAAGTTACATTATCTTTACTAATATCATTTTCCCCATTCAGAACAATTTTTGTTTGCCTGTAAATTGAGCATTTTGTAGTTATTTCTCACCTTAACTTTCCTCTATTTGAGCTTTTCCACATTCTTAGACGAGACACTCCTCATATGGGGAAGCTGGGTGAGGTTTTTTCGTCAGGGAAGTTTTTAAGCAGCAATTTGCCCACTAAGGAGCACTGCTTAATACAAATAAAATAAAAATAATAATAAAAAAAAAGGGCATCGTTTTTGCTCTATAGGTTGTACCCAAGGCCTTGTACCCAAGGCCGAGTTAAAGACAGGTAGGCTGACTTTAAAGGCTGACTTGTATTCAAAAATATAGTGTGCCCAATTCATATATATGGAATGATTTCTGTATGTGTGTGTGTGTGTATATATTAGCAACTGTCTCCAAGCTAAAACAATGACAATTTACCAAGAGAAAGCCTGTGACCATGAGGGAGAATGAGGAGGAAGGCGTCTTTCCCCTTCAGCCAGGCTGCTCTCCGGGCTGTAAAACACCCCGAGGAGCACCGCCATAAAACCCGTCAGGCCCCGGGTCAGCCAGCCCGGGGCATTCGGAGATGGGCTCCGAGGCAGGGAGCACAGGCGAGGTCTTTGTGACAGGAGGCAGAGCTGCCGGCTTCACGGCTGGAAGATGCGGCCAGGGGACGGGTGCACGCCGCTCCGGCAAGCCTCCTTCCGCCGAGACAATGGCTCCCGCTGCATTGTCTCCAGCTGCTGGGTTTGAATCTTATTCATTTGCGTCACACGAATTAGCGAGATTTGCGCCCTCTGACCCGCTCCCCGAGCGCGACTGCCCTGCCCCGTCCCGACCCACCCCGGCGCGGCGCGGGGGCTTCCCCTCCTGCCACCCGGGCCGCCAGATGCTCCCGCTTGTCCCCGGCTGCCCCGCAGATGGCCGCGGAGCTCCCGGGGGAGGCCGCGGGCAGGGCCCGTCCTCCAGCTGCGGCCCGGCTCCGCGGTCCCCCCCCCCCCCCGCTCGCCCCCCTCAGCGCCGGGAACAAAGGCGCCTCACGGGCAGGCCCCGGGCAGCGCTCCGCGGGGCTGCCCGGCCGCACGGAGCCGGAGGGGAGGGCGAGGTGGGCTGGGCGGGGAGGCGGCCATCAGCCGGCGGCTCCTGTCAGAGCGGGGAGAGCGCTGAGGGGGGGGCGGCTCCCGTCAGGGCGAGCCGGGAGGGGGGGTGTGAGGCGATGGCAGCCCCGGGGGGGGGTTCTGTGAGGACCCCATGAGTTGTGTGAGGAACCCCCGTGTTGTGTGACACCTCCGTGTTGTGTGACACCCCCGAGGTGTGTGACACCCCCACGTTAGGTGACAGAACCCCGCGTGAGGTGACAGAACGCCCCCGCGGCGGGCGGCACAGCCCGCTGCTGTCACGCCTCCCCCTCCCCCCCCTTCCCCTCACAGCGCGCGGGAAGGGCGGGAAGCGCGCGAGCCCTCGCCCCTCCCCTCCCCGCCCCGCCCCGCCCGCAGCGCACGTGGCAACCTCGCCTGGGCCCGTCACGTGACGCGAGCCGCGGGCTTCCCCCCCCCCC